>NW_018235093.1:0-15250 GCF_001263595.1 Phalaenopsis equestris
ACCCCACACCAAAAATAGTGCCGACAGTATTCTTATTAAAATATCAAATCATATCAGATTTTAGGCTTAAAATAAGTTATATATCATCTTTCTAGCTTAAACACATCACTTCATAATCATTTAATTTTGATTAACTTTCAAATCTTGATAACTTAAGAAATTATAATTTTACTCTTATCATGGAAAGGTGGCAAATTGGTTTCTAACTTTTAACACATTGTATTTTAATCATTCAAGGGCATTTATGAAGATCAAAATTACACATTTTCCGTTTGATTAATCGTAAATTTTGATTAAAGTGCCAAAGTCTAAAATCACCATCTTTCCCTTGGGACTCTCCACTTCATAACTCTTTAAACAAAATTCAAATGAATTTGAAAATTTTAGTGTAACTAATTCACTAGTTAATTAAAACATTAGAGGAGAAAATGTGGGTTTTGAGATTTTAATTTAATTTAAATAATTATTTTAACTTAGAAAATATGATTTTTAATTTTAATTTATTTAATAAATCAAAATAAACTTTTTTTATGACTGACATATTAGAGGTTCACTTAGGTCAGAGAAACACTTAAGCAACATACCATGATTTTTTAAATTAAATTTTAATTTAATTTTATAATTATTTATTGATTTTTAAATGAAAATATGCTTTAATTAACAAAATTTAGTTTTATATTTTTATTAAGCATTTTTAAGTCTAGAGAACTCAAAGAAACAAATTTTTTATTTTTATGATTTTTAATTTATTTATTATAATTACTTTAATGAAAAATAAGAAAAATGCAGTTTTCCCTTTAAAAATTTATTATTAACTTAGAAAAATTGGAAAAAACAATTTAATGAGTCTCAAGTGATCAGGAAACCATCAGACACATTTTGAAACACTTTTGTATATTTGAAATTTTTAATTATTTTTAATTTGAAATATAGCTCAAAAATGAAATTTTTTCTCTAAAATAATTTTTCTTTATCCTAAGTGCCCATGATCACAAAGAACTCATAAAACTACTTTTCATAAGTTTCCTAGATGAATTTAGTTTAATATAATTATTTTTGTACAAAAATACATTCTTTCTCATAAAATCGACTTTAATGCTCAAACTTAATAAAATAAATTTCATATTTTTAAAGTGAATCAACATGATTTTTATACACAATGTGGAATTGATATCACTAATTTTTTATTAATATTTAATTTAAATAAATTAATACAAGATATAGACATTTAATTAACTATAGAAATGTACAAGACTATTCAAACTATCATAATATTTTTCCTAAGCTTCATGTGTTTACCCACAAAGAGCTCATTCGACGTGATCTTGTCTGTCCGTCCGATACGTGATCAGACGGCTCTCTATCATTGTCCCCGATGGGCAGAGCCCGTGAACCACATGACTTTAGACCTAAGATCTCACTAGATACTCAACTAAATCACATGCGTTTTTTTCTTACACCTTCATCTACTCAAGAAAAACTCATCCATACGGTTACAACTCTATGAAATAAAACTTATGGTAAAACTAATCTCAAAATTATGGTTTGTGGTTTAGACCTTTTTCTGAGAGGGGTGGCCTCAATCAGATGCTTGTGGAAGCTTCAGTGGAGTACTACAAACCTCCTCAATGTGTTGGTTTCCTCTGGTGTAACTCTAAGTATATGTTCAATGAAATGGGGGTGCAACTTTGATCTAGGAGTGGTTTGGAGGGCTCAATAGAGGGGGATTTTAGTGGGAATTATCTTCTCTTGCTCTGGGGAAGCTCAAGAGCAGTTTAATTTGGATTTTAGGAGATTTTGTAGGATGACCAAAATTTGTCCTGGTTTTGAGCTCAGGTAGTGGTGGAGATGTCTGGAAGATGGTTGGAATTGGCTTAGGAGGTGTTGGAGGAGCTCTGGAAATAGTTTGACAGAGTTTCCACAAGGATTTAGTTAAGCCCTCTTTTGGCCTTCGAGTATGTGGTTTAAATAAAGGGGGCAGGAGAGGCCACCATGGCTGGCCATTGTGTGCAAAAAATTGCTTATGTGGAGGGTAGAGTGACACAAATATCCAATTGGAGTGACCCAAGTTAGGGAGTTCAAATTTAGAGTATAGGCTTAGGGGTGGCTCTCAGTTTTGGTGTTTTCTAGCTAGTAGGCTGACTGGTAGGGTCAGGGGGCCAGAGAATTCTGGGGAGCCAAGAGAGGGTTTATGATGATTAACCCCCAATGGCAACTAATGATGGTAAATATATTTTGATTTAGGCCAAAGTGGTGTGAAATCCCTTAACTCAAGGAATATTGGTCCATATCTTATGTAGGGTGGGCTAGGTGTGTCTGAACAGGTCACTAGAGTCTAAATGGTGGCTGTAGTGGCTTTAGTTTGATAAATTTGTCTTGCTTGGTAAAATTTGGTGCATGGGATCAATTTTGGGCAATTTGGCTTGAAGTTGGGTTTACGTTGAGCTAGTCATGATATCGAGCTCAATTAATTGATCAAGATGATGTAGATTATTGTCATAAGGATTTTAGAAAAGATTTTGAGTGATTTTGAATTGATTTGGTGGTTCAATTTGGTGAAATTTGGACATTTGGTCAATTTTTGGGATGTTGGGATAGACTTGGGTTTGAGTTGGGCTAGGGTTTGACTATGACCCAATTTATGGTTCAATTTAATGTGGGTGATTATCATGAAGAGTTTTGGATATCAATTGAGTGGTAATTTTGAGGTTATGGGGTTCAACTTTGTTGAATTTGGGGATATGGCTAATTTGGTGCAAAATTGGGGGTTTTGGTCCAAGTTGAACTTGAGAGAAATTGACGCTTGACAAATGCCAATTTAATGTTTAATTTGATATGGGGAAATGCTATGAAGAGTTTCTGAAGCAAAATTGGCACAATTGGATAAATTTGGGGGTTCACTTGAGTGAGATTTTGATTTTGGGTCAAATTGGGGCTTTACGATTTGAGTTGAAATTGGATTCAAATGTTGGTCAATTGGACTTATATTTGTTTTTCTTCAAGCTTGGGCATGATAAATTTGTGTTAAGAATTGAAATTAGGGAAGATTGGGATCAAATTGGTGGACATTGGGCCTTTATAGGCAATTTGGGCGTTTTGGTCAAAATAGGTCAAATTGGTTAAGTTGAGCTCAAAGGTGCGGTTTAAATTGATCTTGGGGACATATGAAGTGATTTTAAAGTTTTTGGGACAATTTGGGTCACGAAGGGTATTTTGGTAATTTTGACAAAATGAGGGGTATTTTGGTAATTTTAAAAATTTTTGAATGTTTTGGGCAATTTGGATAGTTTCAAATGATTTGAAATGATTTTTGAACAAATTTGGGTAGTTTGGATAAATTTAGGAATTTTGGTCAATTTTGGGGCTTCAAGGGTAGTTTGGTAATTTTGGTAGATTTATGTGCAAAAAGCTAAGTTGGGTATTTTGGTAAAATTTGATTGTCAATCACCCTAGTTGACCCATGGAACAATAGAATTTTCTACTTTGGGTCTTCCTTGTTCTGGTCGTAGCTAAACCCTAGCCTAGGGTTAGTGGGTCTAGGGGACCATCTACATGAGTCTCCCAAAGAATCAAAGGATCAAAGTTAAGTAGGTTTGGGTTTAGGGTAGTAGTGAAAGGGAGTGAAAGGGTAATGTGCAAGTGTGTGTGTGAGACCAACTAAGTCCACACCACCAGAGGATTAAACCTAAGGCTAAGCAATCCTATGTAAACTCCTCTTGAGCTCCCCCATATTGACCCCACCTACTGTGTGCTAGAGGTTACGACTAATATATGGAACTTCAAGTTGAGCAAAGAAGAGTTTATAATTTCTAAAAGTGAGGGTTACTTTTCTAGTCCTTTAGAAATTGTCAACAAAATTGGTAAAGTCCTATGGGTAGACCCTGGGCTACTAAAGAGGAATGGCTAGAATTGAACGAAAAGTGAGGTCAACACAAAGAAATGGTAGTAAATCGTTGAAGCAGATTTGAATGACGTTGCTCATGTGATTCTTCTAAGTTTTCCATTTCACTTGGCACAACTTCACGAGCAAAGATGGTTTTCTTTGGGGGCGCATAGTAGGCGGAGTCCTTGTGGATGCCTACCTCATGAACTAAAAACGGTTGTAAATTGATACACAAAAAATATATGCATTTTTAGACCCTTATTTTATACTCATTTTTTGTGATATTACACTTTAATGGATGTTACTTTCATGTTTTGTTGCAGGTTGTTGATTTATAGAACATAAAGCAAAAAAGAAGTAAAAGGGTTGAATTAGGAGTCAAAATGGTGTTTTTGAAGAAATACTCAGCGTCGACGACACAGACTTACAAAATGGTTGATGGATTTTACTCAATGTCGACAACGCCATTTGACAGAGAGCATAGAATTAAATACGGACCACTTATGCCGACGGCGCCAATGTCAGTTCAGACCCTGTATCTAGAAGATTCAACGAATTTGGACACTTTTTAAAGGGTTTTTGGATGCACCAATCGGAGAACTTTATTTGGGCCGAAATTGATCAGAAAAGGCACTCCTCTTCATTCCTCCTTGCTCATTTTCGCCACACCTTGCCTCATTACACCAATTCCATCTTCATTCCACCACAATTTAGGAGTCTATTTGTGATTTTTCTTTAAGATTTTAGAGTTTTTATGGTGACATTAAGTGTGAATTCTTCTCTAAGAGAGTTGGAGAAGGAGAAAAGTGAGAGATTTCTTCTTCCTACATTTCCTAGAAGTGGCTACAACTTATTTGCTTTGAGAAAGAGTTTAAATAAGTGTTGTTTGTTTACTAGTGTTGTATGAACTTTCTTTTATATATGAAATTTGTGTTTTGTTGTATCTTTCTCAAGAAGTCTGAGTAGTTTTCATTATCTTTCTCCCTACTCTGAGATATGGTTAAATGAAGAGATAATATGGATGTTCCAATATTAAAATATAAAATAAATTGTGATGATTTTTTAACTTTGAACTTAATTTACTTTTTTATCTAGACAATTGAATTTTAAACTATGTTATGAAACATATGATCTGGGAAATGAAGTATGAGTTCTACAATAGAGTGAGGATCACATTTGATTCCATGAAGGAGTATTTCGTTCATGGAATTAAGTGTAAATAAATAGGAAAATATACTTGTTGGGTGTAGAATTGGAGATCTAGGGTGATCGACTAGACAAAATTTAGTCTTAGTGTTTAAAAACTAAAGCGAGAGTTAGCCTTTAGGTGAAGGGAAGTGGGAGCTTTGTAGTGGGAGCCAGTTTCCTCCTAACCTAGCCACAGATTTAGGGACTAAACTTGGGATTAGCCAATGATTTTCTATAACACTGTATTAGCTTATAGAATTAAAACTGCTCCAATTTAGTACAATACATATTAAAACGATTTATCTCATCTCATTTTACCAAAATCTCATTGTAGTGGTAAAGATATTTTTTCACATAAGAAACCTTCATCACATAAACATAGTTTAGTAGTTTAGTAGTTACTGCTTAAAATTTGCATTATAGTTTTTCTAATAGTTAAATAATTTAGTTTGGATAATATTCCAACATTCAAAATTAGTGATAGTAATTTTGTTTTACTTTCTGTGAATTTCCTAGTAAATTTATCACTTCAAATTTGAACATTTCCCGTGGGATCGATATTCAGGGCTTAAATCAAAAGTCCTTTATTACTTGATAACGATACATATACTTGTGTAGAATCCCACATTAATTACTTAAATTTCTTAATCATAATTATTACATCAAGCTTTTGACACCATTACATAGCGGAGTCAAACTTATATAAATTTTACACAACTATATTCTTTCGGGATCAAGTTTTTGCTCGGGATCAAGTTTTTGGCATTGTTTTCGGGGAATGTAACGATAAATTAATTAGGTTTTGTAAATTAAAAAAATTTAGAGATAAAAATATACTAAATATGAAATACAAGAAAATTATAAAATCTAAATCTTTCTTTGCTAATTATTTTTTTATGCAAAATATTGGATCTGAAGGTTTAGTACCTTATGATTCGGAATTAGAACGTACTATAAGAAAAATTCAACAACAACAAATTAAAATTAAAAATTTAAATGAAATGGCAAATAACTTGGGTAATCAAATAAATGAAAATCGACTAAAACCTTTAAAAGATTATGCTAATCCGTTTGCAGATGAACTTCACTTGACTATTCAAAAGTCTGATGTTGCTGCTAATTTATTTGAGCTTAAATCTGCTATTATTCAAATGGTACAAAATAATCAATTTGGAGGAACACCTACTGAAGATCCTAACTTACATCTTTCTAGTATTCTTAAAATTTATGCTACTTTTAAATATGACGGAGTGTCTAATCATACTGTTAGACTTAGAATTTTTCTTTTTTCATTAAGAGATAAAGCCAAAGCTTGGCTAAATTCATTAGCACATGGATTTATCAGAACTTGGGGAGAACTATCACAAATATTACTATCACAAAAATTATTGACTAAATATTTTCCACCCTCGAAAACTGCTAAGCTTAGAAACGATATTACATATTTTTGTCAATTTGAAGGGAAACCAATATATGAAGCCTAGGAATGATTTAAATATCGTTTTAGAAAATGCCCACATCATGCTTTAGCAAATTGGTTAATATTTCAAACCTTTTACAATGAATTAGTGGGATCACTTAGATTTATTATAGGTGCTATTGTAGGTGAATCTTTAATGTTAAAACCTTTTGATGATGCATACTCTTTAATTGAAGAAATGGCTACTATCAATTTTCAATGGCCCTTTGAATGGGTAAATCCTAAGAGAGTAGCTACTATTCATAATTCTGATGCAATATCTACTTTAGCATCTCAAATTGCTGCTATTTCAAAAAGATTGATCAAATTGGAGTGAACTATGCTCAAATATCCCCAATATTAGAGGAAAATTCACTAGGGTAGATAATTGATACTCAATCATCTTATGAAACTTTAAATACTATAAATAATCGAAATAATAATCCCTATTTTAATTATTATAACCTTGGATTAAAAAATCACCCTAATTTTAGTTGAAATAATTATAACAATTTGGTGAATCCTTCCAAAAATTTAAACAGCCAAGGAAATCCTAATTATCGACCTTATTATCCTCCTGGATTTAACTCTGAGCATAACTTAAAAGTTAAGGAAAAGAAGTTGACAATGAAAGAAGTAATGTTGAACTTGGGAAATCAAATACAGACTTAAGGGCCCGCTATTAGAAATATTAAAAATCTATTAGGACATATTGCTAATGCACTCAGTAACAGACCTTCTGGAATTCTTTCAAGTACTGTGGAAGTTAATCCAAAAGTTTAAAATAAGGAGCAAATTAAAGCTATTCAATTATGAAGTGGAAAAGCAGTTGAAACAAGAATCTAAAGAGAAACTAAAGTTGATGAAGAGAAGGAAGAAATGGAAAGTGACCAAAATAAAAATGAATAAACACATGGTCTTTTAGAAAAACCATTACCTCTGTTTGATCAAAGACTGAAGCAGAAGAAAAAAAGACAAATAATTTAAAATTTCTTTAAAAATCCTTAAGAAGTTAAAAATAAACATTCATTTTGTTGAAGCTTAGGAGCAAATGCCAAGTTATGTGAAATTTATGAAGGATAAACTAAACAAGAAAAGGAAGCCTACAGATCATGAGACCATTGCACTGAATGAAGAATGTTGTGCTATTATTTAGAAAAAGCTTCTTGAAAAATTAAAAGATCCTGGTAGTTCTACTATACTTTGTGCTATTGGTGAAAAGTTTTTTAAAAAAGCTTTATGTGATTTAGGAGCGAGTATCAATCTTATGCCTATATCGATCTTTAAACGTTTAGATTTGAGAGAGATTTCCCCTACTACTATAACTCTTCAATTAGCTGATCAATTAGTAAGTTATCTGAAAGGAGCTATAGAAGATGTATTTGTAAAAGTGGAAAAATTTATTTTCCCTGTAGACTTTATAGTATTAGAAATGGAGGAAGATAAATAAATTGCTATTTTTTTGGGGAGACCATATCTTGCAACAGAGAGAGCTGTGATAGATGTGCAAAAAGGAGAATTAATAATGAGAGTTAATGATCAATAAGTAACATTTAATATAGCAAAAGCTAAGAAGCAAGAGCTATGAAATATCTTGCGATAGAGAAAGCCGATGAATGTTTTAGGATGGAAGTCACTTATTATCTAAGTAAAGAGCAATTTAAGAAAGAATTTAAAGAAAAATTAAAGCAAGAAGAATTTAGTGAAAATGAGGATGGAATAAAAGAAGAGGATTTGGATTATATTAAGGATAAATTTGAAACTTTAGAGTTGTTGGAAAACGATAATAAACATCTTATTCCTTCAAGTATTAAAACACCTGAACTTGATCTAAAGATATTACCTGCACCTTTAAAATATGTATTTTTGGGAGAGTCATCTACATTGTCTATTATTATATCTTTTGAGTTAACCGAAATTCATGAACAAAAATTAATAGAAATGTTGAAAAGATATAAAAAGCTTTTTTGATGGACTTTAGCAGATATTAAAGGAATTAGTCCTTCTATTTTTATGCAATAATTCTATTAGATGAATAATACAAACCTAAAGCTGATCCTCAAAGGAGATGAAAACTAATAATGAAAGAAGTTGTTAAAAAATATTTCAAAATTGCTAGATGCTGGAATTATATATCCTATTTTAGACAGTGCTTGGGTAAGTCCAATTCACTGTGTTCCAAAGAAAGGAGGAGTGACCATTGAAGAAAATGAGAAAAATAAATTAATTCCAATAAGATAAGTTATCGGTTGGCAAATTTGTATTAACTATATAAAATTAAATATGATCACCGTAAAAGATTACTTTCCTTTACCCTTTCTAGACCAAATGTTGGATAGATTGGCTAGAAATAAATATTATTGCTTTTTAGATGGGTATACTAGTTATTACCAAATTCCAATTACTCCAAAGGATCAAGAGAAAATAACATTTGCAAGCCCATATATAACATTTGCTTTTCGTAGAATGCTTTTTGGGCTATGCAATGCACATGCAACATTTCAATGATGTATGATGTCAATTTTTAGCAACTTTATTGAACATGGAATGGACGTGTTTGTGGATTATTTTTATGTATTCATAACTTTATTTGAATTATGTTTAAATAATTTAGAAAAAAATTTGGAAGGATGAGAAAGAATCAACCTAGTACTAAATTGGGAAAAATGTCAATTTATTGTTGTAGGAGATATTGTACTTGGGCATAAAATTTTTGAAAATGACATGGAAGTAGATCCTGCAAAAATTTAAGTTATTGATAAATTATCACCTCCTACTAATGTTAAAGGGTTAAGAAGTTTTCTAGGACATGTTGGTTTCTACTGGCACTACAACAAAAATTTTTCAAAAACAACT
Source organism: Phalaenopsis equestris (assembly GCF_001263595.1). Lineage (NCBI taxonomy): Eukaryota > Viridiplantae > Streptophyta > Magnoliopsida > Asparagales > Orchidaceae > Phalaenopsis > Phalaenopsis equestris. The sequence continues at coordinate 9,387 of NW_018235093.1, forward strand.
AAGCCATTATGCCAACTTTTAGAAAAAGATACGAAATTTAATTTTAATGAGGAATTCATAAAATCATTTGAATTATTAAAAGAAAAATTAATCACTACACTTACAATAGTTCTACCTGATTGGAAAAAACCATTTGAAATAATGTGTGATGCTAGTGATTATGCTATTGGGGCTCTTTTAGGACAAAAGGACAACATAGTTTTTAAAGTCATATATTATGCTAGTAAAACTCTAAATAATGCTCAAATTAACTACACTACTACTGAAAGAGAGTATTTAGCTGTTGTTTATGCTTTTGAAAAATTTAGAACTTACTTAATTGGAACTATTTGTATAGTGCATACAGATCATTATGCTATTAAATACTTGATGCAAAAGAAGGATGCAAAACCAAGATTAATTGTGTGGATACTTTTATTGCAAGAGTTTGATTTTACTGTAGTTGATAGAAAAAACATTAAAATCAAATAGCTGATCATTTGTCTAGATTAAAAAGAGAAATATTAACTAATTTTTCAAATGAAATTTTAGAAAATTTCCCTGATGAACAATTATATAGTATTGATGAAATGAATGTACTGTAGTATGCTAAAATAGTAAATTTTATTGTAAGTGATATCTTACCACCTGATATAAGAAATTCACAATTAACAAAAATTATATATGATTCAAGATTTTATTTTTGGGATGACCCATATTTATATAAACAATATAAAGATCTAATTATTAGAAGAAGTGTGCCTTATGAGGAAACCCAATAGATAATTGAAAGATGCCATGACTCTAATATTGGAGGATATTTTGGAATAAATAGAACTCCATATAAGATTTTGTAAGCTGGATTTTATTAGCCTACTCTTTTTAGAGACGTTAATGAATATATTAAAACATGCAATCGATGTCAACGAGTAGAAAATATTTTTAAAGGAAATGAAATGCCTCTAAATTACACATTAGAAGTTAAAATTTTTGATGTGTGGGGATTAGATTTTATGGGATCACTTATGCATTCATTTGGAACTTTATATATATTACTTGTTGTTGATAATTTGTCCAAATAGATTGAAGCTATTGATGTACCCAGATGTGATGCTTGGAGTGTTTCTAAGCTTTTAATTAAAAATATTTTTACAAGATATGGAATAATGAGAGTAATTATTACTGATGGAGGATCTCATTTTAGGAATAAGAGAATAAAGAAACTGATTAAGAAATATCATATTATGCATAGATTCTCTACTGCTTATCATCCTTAGACTAACGGTCTAGCAGAGATAACAAATCATGAAATTAAAAAACTTTTAGAAAAGCAGTAAATCCCTATAAATTTCATTGGTCTGTTAGATTAGATACTGCATTATGGGTATACAAAACAGCTTATAAGACTCTTATAGGAATGTCCCCACATAGACTTATTTTTGAAAAAAATATGCCACTTACCAGTAGAATTGGAGTATAAAGCATTTTGGGCTATTAAGGAATTTAATTTAATCTAAAAGAAGCTGGTGAGAAAAGATTATTCTAACTTAATGAACTTGAGGAGATTAGAAATGAGGCATATGATAATGCAAAAATTTATAAGGAGAAAATGAAATTATGGCATGATTAAAAGATTATTAATACGAAATTTAAACCTAGACAAGAAGTTATATTATATAATATAGGATTGAGATTATTTCATTCAAATGGTTATAAAGTCTATCATTATGGAACTATTGTTATTAAAGATGCTAACACTGGAAAGATATTTAAAGTTAATGGGCATATCTAAAACATTATTATGAAGGGCACAAACCTCAATTTACGATTTAAAGAAGTTTTAATGTTATGTCAACCTAACTAAATAGATGTTACGTCGGACTGAAGACGTTAAACCAAGCACTACATTGAAGGCAAAATATTTTTTTATAAGTATTTTATATATTAGGAGATAATAATACTACACAATTTTATATTATATAAGATAAAACAAATATTGGTATTGAAGGAAAATTTGGAATCGAATTGAACAAAAAAATGAAAGTCGCTATTTTGACCGATGGCGTCGATGGCGCCGACATGGCCATCAGGAGCACTGATAGTGTCGATAGAAATTTGACAGTTTAAGATGAATTTGGGTGGACTTTGGCAGGATTTTGCTCTGCAATAACTCCTGGGAGGTGTTTTTAAAGTCCTAAAAACTGCCTTGGATGACTAGAAACTTCCTATTTCGATGTCAATGGCTTCCAATTCCGGAAATAGCTCCAGGTATGGAGTTTTTAATAGAAGAAAGTTTATCAATTTTGACTCATAGAGAATATTCAAAAAAATTATTACGAAGATAAGATTAATCAAGGTAAGAGGCTTTGTCAATCATGGATTAAGTAATCTAAGTTCTTTGATTGATAGAATCATTGTACAAAGACAATGAGAAGTTCTGTACTACACTACCGCTGTAGTTGTTGTACCCACGGTGAAGGAATTCTTTGCCAACTTACATGAAATTACCCAAGTAGTAGTCTTCGTACGAGGTAAGGCTGTACCTTTTACTTCGGCATGAATTAAGGAGTTATATATGATAGAAAACATTTCAATCTGTCATTATACAAATTTTATCCCTACCATAGATTTGATGCAAGATGTCTATAATTTTCTGATGGATGAAAGGTATATTTGGAAAATGCGAGATGAGGGATACGTTAGTTTCTCTGTTTCATAACTTAATTTAATATTGAAGCAGTGGCATTTCTTCATTTCTGCAAAATTACTCCCTACCATGAAGATTAGTAGTGACCAAAGAAAGTGCTACTTTAAATTATTGCATTCAAATGGGAAAACCCATTTATATAGGATCTATCATGTTTAAATATGTTATGGTTATTATTACGAATGAGTCAATTTATAGTCTTGGGCATCCTTCTACAATTTTCATACTTTGCAGTCAATCTCAAGTTCCATATGAAAGTTGGGAAAAAGTTTTATTACCTTGGGAGCCTATGATTCCTATTGATGATAATTATGTTGGGAATGGGAATGAAGCATTAGATGTTATTTTGGATCATTCATCACATGCTTCAACTCCACTAATGCCACTAATAGTTGGAAGTTCACTTGCTTTGGAAAAGAAATTGAAGAAAATTGATAGGGAACTTCAGAGTATTTCAAATGAAATAGGAGATCTTAAGTACCTTTTTGATCACTTAGATTGGAGGATGAAGGAGAATTTTGATCATACTGGAACATTTGAAGCAGCATTAGTGCGGATGTTTAAGGAAAAAGGATGGATCAAAGAATATTTGACTGATCAATTCCCATACCGACCCTTTTATAATCTATATGTTCATTACCAGTTTCTATGAGAAATATTAGAGGAGGAGAAAGCATTGATGATGAGGCAAAAAATTGAAGACTTTGAACTCTCTACTAGTTTAAAAATATTTATGTATTTAATGTGATTGTGTGGATTTGATGTAGTTTGCTTTTCTTTAGAATTATGAAGTTTGATTGTGTGTGTAGTTTTGTATCAGCTTTTAGTGTTGTGGCTTGATTTCAACGCTGATTTATAATTCAGTTTGCTATATGAGTGTAAAAGTGTGATTAGAAAAATGTATTTGTAAAAAGTGTATTTTCATATATAAAAGTTAGTTTGTTTTTGTCTGTGAAAATGATTGTTCATGAAAATGTTTGTTTATGAATTATTGTTAGATAAAAATTTGTGTTTAAAAATACTAAAATGACTTTGGAGAAAATTGAAAAGAAATTAAAAATTTAAAAGATTGAAAAATGGAATTTTTAGGCCTTCAGCGCCAACAAATTTAAAAGACGCTCGCATGGGCGCCAACGACACTCTCGACCCCAGAATAACCTAAACCCCTTAAAAGTTGCAATTTGCATAGTAGAACTCCATTTTTACCCTTTGAGTCACCTTCAACATCCGATTTTTGGACCTACGACTCGCATTTACTCGGATTTGGGGCGATTCCAAGGCAAAGGAACTTAGTATTTAATCTTCTCTAGGTAAGAGCTACACTTTAAACTAAAAATTTTAGATTTTCACTAAAGATTTATCTCACATTGTTGAGATCCAAAAAATTTGGAAATTGGCGAGATCCAAAAATTTTGGGTGGATAACTCGAGCGACCGATCAATGCTTAGCAGTGGGAAATGTTTTTTTATTTTACTGCTGATGCGATTATTGGTGTAGTGATGGAATTCTACACCAATTTTACGGAGGCTTCTGATGATTTTGGTTTTGTTCGTGGGAAAATGGTGGAGTTTTCTCCAAGAAAAATTAATGAGTTTTATTAGTAAGAAGATGGGTAGAGTTGACAGTATAAATTGTTTTCTGCTACAACATAAATCATTTTCTACTAAAAATGAGGTCTTGGATGAGGTTATTTCTTTCTTACTGATGGAAGAGGAACTTGGAAAGTCAAAAATGGTGTTAAGCTAAACTTTCCTCCCTCGATGCTTAATGTAGTATATAAGGCCTCACACTATATTATTTCTGGAAGAATGACACCAACAAATGATTATAGTGAGGTGACCAAGGATAGAGCCATTCTGAACTTCTGTATTCAATAACTGATGAGGATAAGTGTAGGCTCTGTTATTTATATGAATACTCGATCTATTTCTTTGGGAGAGACCACTGGGGGATTGGAAGGTGGTTTGGCACACCTTGTACTTATTTTCACACACTGTGAACAGGCAGGAGTTGATTTTAGACTAGAGGAGGAGATAATTGAGCCTCTAAAACCTATTGGGCCTGCTAACATAAAGACTTATGAATCTCATGTTGATTGGAGATCCAAAAGTAAGACCAGGGATTTTCCTTCCACTTCTAGGACCCCTACTTCTAGTGACCCTATGATCCCAACTTAATGCTTATGCACAGTATAGCAATAGTTTTGATGATATTTTTCACTTATATTTCCTTATTTTGTAAGAAAATAAAAAACTTTATCATGAAGAGAAATAAGAATTTTAATTTTTAATTTATATATATTTATATTGTGATATTACGCAAGTATATGTATCGTTATCAAGTAATATAGGATTTTTTGATTATGACCCGAATATCGAACCCATAGGAAAGATTATGCAATATGCACTTTTTTAGAAAGTTTTTCTATTTAAAAAAAAAGATAATTAAACAAACCAAAAATGATTTTTGCAGGAATTTAAAATTTAAATATTTTTGGTATTTTTGATATTTTAAAGAAACAATAACAACTTACAAAGAAAACTATAGTTTTTGTAGAAGAAAAGTACTTAATATGAAAATATCTTTCTTCTTATCATGAATCAGAAATAAGTATAGGAATTCTGTTGTGGAAGTATGCAAATTGAGTTGTGTCAAATAGGAGCAATAATATTCATTACCCTTATAAGAGATGCTATAAAGAACATTGAGTAATTTAAAGTTTGATGAGTTCTGAAGATGAGTTCTGAAGACTGGCTAGGTAGGGAAGATACTAGCTCTCACTCTAGTGTTTCCTCAATTCCCTCCATCTGGGGGCTAACATTCTTGTATCAGAATCTAAAACAAGAAAACCAAGTTGGGGGCTTTAACCTGTTATTTTAAAGTCCTCTAACTCTACACCCATCAATGAATATTTCCTTATTTATTTGCACTCAATCATATGAACTACATACTCATTCATACAACGTCATGTGATTCTTTCCAATTTTTGAATGAGACAAAACCAACCCAGTTCTTACAAGTTCTCACAACCAAATTTAACATCTGGATTAGCCAAATCAAGAAGTAAATGAAGTGTATGGATTTAAATCATCACAACTTCTTCCAATATTAAAGATCTATACTCTCCACAACTTCCATCCAAAACTTAATTACTTATCATTTTAAGAAGAAAGATAAA
>NW_018235093.1:15280-20356 GCF_001263595.1 Phalaenopsis equestris
CACACTTTAGTTTAAAAGAAGAAATCATTGACAAACCAACAACAAGTCTCGATTAAAACTAAAACTAATCTAAACAAAAAGATAAAAAATTATCTCAAGTCCTCCACCAAAATCTTGAAGTTTCTTTGAATTTCATCTCTTTTATAGTCACTCAAAACAAAATAACAAAAGGTGGTTCCTGAAAATCTCTCCGAACTAACTCCCTGTTGAAAAACTTTCAAAACTTGCCAATATTTTCAGGACTCTTTTCTAAGTCCTCTCTTCTTTCTTTTATAGTTTTCCAAGAGTTGCATTGGGATCTCTTCAAAATATGTCTTGATTCAATGTATTTGCCCAAGAGATGCATTCTTTCATGATAATTTTCATCCATGGTGGTTACAACCGCTTATTAAGCCAATTGGTGCCTTAAAAACCTCTTTGAAATTGATGAAAACTGATTTTACTCATCTAGTAAATGCTACTGGTGCTTAAGTGTGGGGTCTTGGCACTTAGGCGTGACCTTCTCTGTTTAACCGGCGCTTAATTGTCGGATCTGGTGCTTAGGTGCTAAAACTCTTTTGCACAATTTTTCACCTTTTTGCTCCAAATTTGATCCTTTTTCACTACTTTAATCATTTTTTCCCATTTTTAATTGTATCTACAAGAAAAAAACAAAAAAACATTCCATTAAAGCACAATATCCCAAAAATAAGTATAAAAATATGTCTAAAAATACTATATATTTTAGGTGTATCACTCTACTCTTCGAGAACAAATGGACTAGATGATGATCCAGCAGGGAGATATCTTGAGAATGGATCATAGCTTAGTAAACATGGATGTCAGAAAAGCTCACACTGATGATTTGATATGATAAAAGTTTGAATATGATGATGCTTATGATGAAGCAATGGTGAGATACATGAAGGGTGATTATTTAATTTAGTTTCCTACTTACCTTGTTTTTACTCCATATCAGGGCAGAATCTGGATGTGGATGAAGTAGTGATGATGATTGGTGATCTCTCTTTTAGTTTATATGTTTGATTTTACTTTGTTATTTTGTTATTTATTTTTGTTATATTGTTGATATTGTTTATTGTTAGATAGTGAGACTCTATTTTATTTTAGATATTAAGTTGTGAACTGTAGAATTGTAAAACTATTTGTTACTTGAAATTTAGTTTAGTTCTGTTGTTAGTTTTAGTGTTTTGTTAAATGTATTGTAATTAACTCTTTCTCAGCAGATTTTATATATATTATGTGCAATTTAAAGTCTTAAGTCTCATAGCCTTTCATATTAGCACTTGCAATATTTCAAAGTTAAGTTTCAAAAATCAGAACCTTCAACAAGTAAGTCTTTTCTTTCATCTTTTATTTTTTTTAGTTCTTCATGCTAAATCTCTTAAAAATTTAAGTGGGGGGGGGAGAAAAATTCCTTTTTGAAAGAAAGAAACTTAATTTTATTAGTCCTCACTTAGCTATATTTTTAAAAATCTTAAATTTAACATGACATTTGGTATTAGAGGTTAACTTTAGATAACTATATTTATGTTTCTAAATATATAGTAAGCTTAAGTAAATATTTTCAATAATTAAAGTTAATTTTATAGATTAAGATATTTGTTATAAGAGAATAAGACAATGTTTTTCTAGTTTAAGTAAATAAATTTGTACTTTTGAAGTATTAAAAATCTTTGAGATTCATGTAAAAAGAAAAGAATTAAACTTTATGAAATCTTTAAGCTAATATAAATTTGTTAAGTGAAGAAATGTGAAACGTTTTTGACTTTAAGAAGAGGATTTTACTGAAGTTCAAAATCATTAAAGGCTATCCAAATGGTGGAGTTCAAAATCATTAAAGGCTATCTAGAGATTGTAATTCTCACATGACATAAAAAAAAGATGAGAAAAAAAAATGAAAAACAAAAAGAAAAAAAATTTAAGGAGAAGCTTGAGGAGATGCCTAATTAAAAATTGGCTTCACTTGAATCAACTTAAGGAAGAATTCTTGACAACATTTTCTAAACATTTATTTGAGTATTAGCTTATTTACTAGTAAAGTTTTATGAAGTTCTTTTTCATATGGATATTCTAAGTGACTTTAATATGACAATTTGCAATTTTTCTTGAAAAGAATAGAGAATCAAAAATCTTGGACTTGACTGCTCAATATTCTTATACCTTTAATATTAACTGGAGTTGTTTTGAATTTTTCTTAAGTCATGCTATTATTTAGTAGGCTAAAATATGGATAGCTAGAAGTTAAATTCTTTACCATAAGTCATATTTTTTATATAATAGAGGAGTTACTTGAGGACAAGTAACATGTAAGTTTGGGGGTTTTGATACAAAAAAAAAATATTTTTGGACCCATATTTTATACTCATTTTTTGTGATATTGCACTTTAATGGAAAGTGTTTTTATGTTTTTTTGCAGGTTATTGGTTTTTAGGACGTAAACCAAAAAAGAAGCAAAAAGCATGGAATTTGGAGTCAAAATGGCATTTTTTAAGAAATACTCAGTGTTCACAACACCAGAAGCAGCGCCGACGATGCAGACTTATAGAACGACTGATGGATTTTACTCAGCACCAACGATGCTAGAAGCAACGTTGACGGCGCCATTTGATAGAGAGCATAGAAATAAATACGGATCACTAGCGCCGACGATGCCAGAATGGGCGTCGACGGTACCAATGTCTGTTCAGATCCTATTTCTAGAAGATTGGATGAATTTGGACACTTTTTGAAGGGTTTTTGGATGGACTATTGGAGAATCGACTCTAGGCTCTATTTGGGGCCGAAATTGATCAGAAAAGGTGCTCCTCTTCATTCCACCTTGCTCATTTTCGCCACACCTGCGTCATTACAACTTTTCCATCTTCATTCCACCATCATTCAAGAGTCTATTAGTGATTTTTCCTTAAGAGTTTAGTGTTTATATGGTGAGAGTATTTATGAATTGTTCTCTGAGAATGTTGGAGAAGGAGAAAAGTGAGAGATTTCTTCTTCCTACATTTCTTAAGAGAGGCTACAAGGAATTTGCTTTGAGAAAGAGTTTCAAATAAGTGTTGTTTGTTTATTAGTGTTGTATGAACTTTTCTTTATATATGACATTTGTGTTTTGTTATTTCTTCCTCATGAAGTCTGATTAGTTTTCTTTATCTTTCTCCCTATTGTGAGATATGTTGAAATGAAGAGATAATATGGATGTGCTAATATTAAAATATAACATAAATTGTGATGATTTTTCAACTCTGAACTTAATTTACTTTTTGATCTGGCCAATTAAATTGTTAAAATGTGTTGTGAAACATATGATCTAGGAAATGGAGTATGAGTTCTACAACAGAGTAAGGGTCAAATTTGATTCCATGAAGGAGTATTTTTCATGGAATTAAGGGCAAATAAATAGGGAAAATATACTTGTTGTGTGTAGAATTGGAGATTTTAATGTGACAGACTAAAATCTCCAATTTGGTCCTAGTGTTTAAAAACTAAAGTGAGAGTTAGCCTTCAGGTGAAGGGAAGTGAGAGCTCTGGAGTGGGAGCCAGTATCCTCCTAGCCTACCTAGCCACAAATTGGCTTACTAAACCTGGGATAAGCCAATGATTTTCTATAACACTGTATCAGGGTAGAGAATTAAAACTGCTCCTTTTTAGCACAATACATATTAAAACCATTTATCTCATCTCAATTTACTAAAATCTCATTGTAGTGAGAAAGATGTTTTTTCACATAAGAAACCTTCATCACATTAACATAGTTTAGTAGTTTAGTAGTTACTGTTTAAACTTTACTTTTTAGCTTTGCTAATAGTTAATAATTTAGTTTTAATAATATTTCAGCATTCGAAATTAGTGACAGTAATTTTGTTTTACTTTTTGTGAATTTCCTAGTAAATTTATCACTTCAAATTTAAACCTTTCCCGTGGGATCGATATTCAAGGTTTAAATAGAAAGTTTTTTATTACTTGATAACGATATGTATACTTGTGTAGAATCCCAACATTAATTGCTTAAATTTCTTAATCATAAATATTGCATCAAACTTTTGGCACTCTTACATAGCGGAGTGAAAATTATAAAAATTTAGTAGAACTATATTCCTCGAGATCATAAATCCCCTTTTATGCAATGTTCTTATCCTTCTTCGAAATACTTGATGCACTGGTGTAGAGATGATGGAACCATGTTATGCCCGTGAATCCATGGTCATCCAAGTAAAGCATTAAAATAGTTATCTGCATCAATGATATGAAAATTTTCAATTGCTACTAGCTCTCCAAATTTTATTAACAATTTGATGGATCGAAGGGCTCTTTCTTCCTTTTGATTAAATCCTCTTAACATCATTATATTGGTTGTAAGCTTCTGAGCCTTAATATCATAGTATGCTAATGTCTGTAGACTTATTAAGTTAAGTGATACTCCCGGGACTACCAAAACTCCGGATAACAAAATCTGTCGATATTAATAGAGATGTAGAGCAGTCGGTTGTGGTCGGTAGTGTCGAGCAATAAGTCTTCATCTTTGAAGGTCATCCCGAGCTGTTCCTTTACCAAGAAAATTTCATCTGAGGATGTGCTGGCCAAATGTGCTAAGCAAATATCCAGGTCAAGCAAGACTAAAATCAGAGACTCCCTCACCTCCTTTGACAGAATCAGAGCATTGTAGATGCTTAATTTGGTCGGTAACCTCATAAGATAAGCTAGCACGTTATAATCCATGTTATACAATCCTCCAAACTTTACATGGTTATGTGTCTCTTCCATTGACAGAGGTGGAGGTAGCCCTTCTCGAGTGACTATGTATTTTCCTTTATCCACTAGAGCTGTTCTCGGGTGTAGTACATGACCGACTTCTTTTTGTAATCGACAAATACAAGAATTTGATGACGCTACTAGAAGATTTAACTTTCCAGCAACAGTGTCCAAAGACTTCATCGTGACTTTAAAGATGTGTCTTATTTGATTAAGTTGTATAATTATAATATTCAATAATGTTAAAGTCAAATTTGTCAACGCAAGTATACGTATCGCTTAAGTAATAGATGGGTCTAATGGAGTCATAGATATCGATCCCACAGGGAG
>NW_018235094.1:0-1067 GCF_001263595.1 Phalaenopsis equestris
TCTAGACCTCAACCAAAAGTGAGGTCAACATTTGGGTTAGCTTGAGTTAAGCTAGGTAGAATCTAGTATAGTTAAATTTGGATTGGGTTAACCCGAGTTAGGTAGGCTTGACCCATGTTTAGTTAAAGTTTATTTTTGGTTAAACTAAGTTGTTTGAAGTTTGTCTAGGTTAAACTGAGTTAGGTAGGGTTGACCCAAGCTCGGTTCAGGTTGATTTGGGTTAACTAAAGTTAGGTTGGGTTGGACCTAAGTTGATTTGGGTTAATCCAAGTTGGGTCGGTTTGTCCTAGGTTTAGTTAAAGTTGGTTTGGGTGAAACCAATTTAGGTCAGGTTGACCCAAGTTTGATTTAGGTTGTTTTGGGTTAGTATGTTTTAGGTTAGGTTGACACGGGTGTTGTTGAGTCGGTTTGGGTTTAATAAAGTTAGGTTGGGTTGACCCAAGATGAGTTTAATTTGGTTTGAGTTAATCCGAGTAAGTTTGGGCTGACCAAGGTTGAGTTTAAGTTTTTTTGAGTTAGCCGAAGTTAGGTCAATTTGACTCAAGTTGTGGTTAAGCTTGTTTGGGTTAATTGGTGTTAGGTCAGTCTGACCCAGGTTGATTTTAAGTTGGTTTGAGCAAACCTACGATAAGTCAGGTTGACCCAGGTCGAGTTTAAGTTGATTTGGGTGAACCAGAGTGAAGTCGGGTTGATGCTGGTTCAATTAAGGTTGATTTGTGTTAACCCGAGTTAGGACAGGTTGACTCTAAGTTGGTTTGGGTTAACCAAATTTGGGTCGAGTTGTCCTTGGTTTAGTTAAAGTTGGTTTAACCCGAGTTAGGTCAGGTAAACATATGTTCATTTTAAAGTTGAACTTGGTGGGATCAAGTCATTTTCATGATTTGATATTATTATTTTCAAAGTAACGAAAATCAACTTGACAATTTAATCATTTTGGCTATAAATTGTATTTGTATTTATATGGTTTTTTTGGTTTCTAAATAATTCAAGAAAAAGATTTGTGATCTATGTTTTATGTAAAAAATCATGCTAATTCAATTTAGAATTGGAGAAATCTAGAAAATGAC
>NW_018235095.1:0-682 GCF_001263595.1 Phalaenopsis equestris
GAAGTCGAAAAGAAAATTTGGATCCAGTGGAGGATTGCATTTGAACATGAGTACGAAGCGGTGATCAACATTGCAGATGATCCACATAATGCACTGTCAGCCATCAGAAGGGTGATTTTGCTGGAAGACCCTTACCAAGGCTCAACCGATGAACAAAATCTAGCCTACCTGGATCTGGAGCGGTTAAAATGTTTTAAAATCAAGAACATGTTCGATTACACGAATGATTATAAGGGCTTAGCCGCAAAGTCTGGACGAATGTACATCAGTCCAGAGTTATCTGATAAGTTGTTAAAAAAAATGCCCCTGATCATTGACAATGAACTAGAGTAGGCATTCAAGAAGAAGTACCCCAGAAATACAGTTGGGGTCATGCCAAGAATTCAATTTACTTATCAATACCTTGCAGAGTTGTGCAAGAGAGCCGCGGAGCCGCGGTGCAGAGAGGAGAGGGATCAAAGATCCTCTCTATGCAAGAAAATACCTGTGCTGGATTCTACAACTAGCACAAGAAATAAGACTTACGCAAATCAAAGAATTATAAGGGAAAACTGCAAGATTCACATCTGCAGGTGATCAAAAATAAAAATAAGCTTAAAATTTCTAAGTGTCCATGTAATATCTGTGGCGATGAAGGTCAATTCGCTAAAGAATGCAAGAGCAAAAAGGGCAATATGGCTCG
>NW_018235096.1:0-433 GCF_001263595.1 Phalaenopsis equestris
ACATATAAACCTCACAATTCTTATGTATTTAGATAGCTAACACTTAAATATTCATATTTACATACATGTCACTCAAATTTTAACATAACATAACAAAAAAATTATTTCAATCAACGTGATGTTCATTCAAGCCCTACCACCATCGCTACCACTTTAAGACTGAAGCACATTGTTCTTATTCATATGTTTATCATAGCAAAATATGATTAATATAAATATCAAAATTTCAGTGTTAGATATGCAAATGCATAATAATTGTGTGGTATGTATGTTAATTTTGTTGGGATTTTTTCTTTAAGATTCCCAAATTAGTTAATGAATACGGACACCGTATGCAGCAATGCATGCAGTACCGATCTCCACCGCTCATCACCGCAAACATGCATTTGGGTGGACCCTAAAAAAAAATTAAAAATGGGGCCCACCGAAATAC
>NW_018235097.1:0-5931 GCF_001263595.1 Phalaenopsis equestris
ATATATATTAGAATAATTTTTTTAAAAATATATTCTTCTATACACAATTTCCAATATGTAGGAATCTTTGCTAAATATCTCTCATCTGCCTAAAAGGTTAAATTGAATTCATCTGTCGAATTGATTGAATCTAACCCACCTATCAAAATGATAGAATCGATTACACTCGCAAGCTAAATCAGGCTTGTGTGTCAAATTGGACATTATCATTTCCTTAAGGGGTTAACCTAGCTAACTACCCGAGAAATTCATCATGACTACTGAAGACATTTGTATGTTCGTTATTAAAGGCGTCGCTCAACATTTTGGATTTCGCCTTTTCACCTAGATATTGAGAGTGGTTGTTATACATGAAATATCTGACATTAATTGGCAATATCTGACATTCACATCATAAATCTTCCATCGGGACATTAGAAAAAGACATTATACAGTGTAAGATGTCCAAGTTTATTTATTTTTTTAGATTTTCTCCCCTATGTTTAAAGGGGAGAGAATAGGAGAGAAGGAGGCTTTTCCTTTTCTCAAGGGATCCTCTTAGGTTCCTCCCTCTCTAAAGACTGACATATATCTTTATCTAAAATTCAATAGCTTTAGGGACCTCTAAAGAATCGTTGCCCTTCGACTTATTGTAAATTGAAAGTTAATATACTTTCTAAGGTTCCCTCAAATGATCTTCATTCTTCTCCTTCTCTCTCTATGATATAAGTTAATTTTGTCAGGTCATATATACTTGCAAACGATATTGAACCCTAAATCCTAAAAGGATTCGACAATACTCAAATATTTTATTCCAAATCAAAATATCTCCTCATGAAAACTTATTAAAAAATTAATTCTAATTAATTCAAATGATCTATGGTTTCTTTTAATGAAATTTAAAATATTAAACGTTGTTGAAGGTTTGATTTGATTATTAAAATAGCAATTTGGTTATTTGCAATCTTGAATTTGTTTTATTTTTTTGTTATTGGTTGGAAGTTTATTTTTGTAATATTAATGGAACTATGGTAATATAAAAAGACACTATAACTTTTATAAGGAAAGGCCTAAAAGTGAAAAAAATCTGAAGGGTTAATCCGGACGAAATGATTCACTACATTACAAAAAATGTTAAGGATCCCTCCTCCCATAAATTAGAAAATATGAGGTTACAAAGAATAAAACCTTAGCTTAATATCTTGTGATTGTTATCATGCTAGATAAGTATTAAAGGATTGATGATGATGATCAGTTGAAGGCGACTTTCACTGAAAGTTAAAGACTGATGGTTAAATATTGACGAACGTGCAGTGTTGGTTGAGTAAAGCGATGAGAAAATAACAGTCTGCAAATAACAAGCGAACAATTGTGTTCGGATGAGAAAATAAGGGCAATGGTATTTGGGTTAATGAAGTTTGCAATCATTAACATCAAACATTGAAGAAACATCAAATTGGTTGTATGTTAAAGCTCTCATTTTTCAAGCATTGGGCAATATCTAAGATTATTTCATGCAGAGAATAGAGATTTATTTATAATTTAAAAATGAAATAAATTGTTAAATTTAGCCAAAAATATCAAACCCTCAATTCAAAGACTAGTGCCTTTAATTTTTAAACATTCTCTTAACATTTAAACCAGTTTGTGAACTCAACTTTTAAACCAGTTTGTCTCATCAAGATTTGTGCTTGATCAGGTATATATTTTCAATGATGTATTGACAAGTTTTAGTAAAAAATATTATTCTCACATGATAATTGAGTTAATGTTAATAAAACTTATTGATAAAATTAAAAATATTTTGGTTCATTCATAGTTGAACTAAACTAACCAAACAACAATTTGGTTTGATTTAAAAAGTAGTGTTGTTGATTTGATTCTCCAAATTTAATAATTAAAACCAATTGATTTAATTTATTCGTGACTCAAATTGGTATGGATGTATAAAGGAACGAAGTTGATGAATAAAAGTTATAAATAAGGTTTAAATCAAAGGTCGACTCGGTCCAATTGGGGCAGCGGTATGGTGGCGATGTGACACCACACCGTAGTTTTATCTGTTTGGGTGAACTGCGTTTTTTCAGCTTTTTGAAAATGTTGCTGCTGAAATCGACATTTTCCCACCAATATTGATTAGGCAACAACTTTCTAATTAAGGGTTGACTTTTTCATATATATATATAGTTCTTTTTTAATAATTGCAAATTAAAAAAAAAAAGCCAATACAAAAATTTCTCTAATTATTTATCCTTTTATTAAGATGTGCTACATAAAAAATAAATATTAAAAAATAACTGAATGATAATATCATCAAACTAGTGTCTATTTTTGGAGCACTTTTGCAAACTTTATTTAACTTTAATATTTATTTGATCGCACTAACATTTATTTACCAATAAAATCATCAAAGTATCTAAATGCAAAAATTAAATACTATGTCCACAAAAATGTGAAGGGATTATAATTGACATATAATCAATTAAATATTCAAATCTCACACCTACAATGGGTCATAGAATAAGAGAAGTGACATCATGTCTGTTTGGGGCAACTGAAGCTTATTAATAAATTTTCAATAATCTGCTGAAAAATAACTTAAAATTCAAAAGCTGTGAGGACAATTATGTCTTTTTTTTCTTGGGGAAAAAGTCAGATCATAGCTAGAAAATTGTCATCACACATAGCCAGGATAGGTGTGTAAATGTTTATTTCGGCGGTTTGAATCCGCAGCTTTTTGAACAAGCTGTTTAACCTAACGGTCATGGGTGTTTTCAAAATGCACCGCACCAAATAAACTGCCATAAACGGGAAAATTATTCCATACAGACTCCGCATGTCTCCACTGTCGATCACCACAAAAATATATTTCGATGGGCCCCACTTTTAACTTAAATTTTTTTTTTCGTCGTGATCGATAATAAAAATGGGGCACCATATGCAATAATTTCTCTACATAACCTTCACCGGTAGACGAAGCCCCATTAAATAAAATAAAATTGGTAAGGGACAAGGTACAAACGTGGCCAAAAACTAGAAATGAAAAAAAAAATAATTATTACACTGTAACAACCATAAATAATGCACAAGATCTAATAATTGCAGATTGAAATTATTCATTGATGCTTGACAAAAAATGTACTAACAATATTTATTGTGTCCATATGCAAAAATATTGACTCACGTGTCTTGAATTTATGTTCTATAATTGACTATTTAGCTATTGATTCATCTCTTCTTATATCTTCACTCATTCATATATATATATATATATATATTAAAACGGTATTTGACCGCAATTTTGATTTTTGTTAAATAGGATTTATCAATTCTGATAAATTCAAATTTATCAGATCCACAATGCAATGATTATAGTCGTGAATGACAGTGAAATAAATTGGTATCGCTATCGGATGTACTAAATATGAATTTACTGAATGCACGAAGAAAATGATGGAATGCGAGAAAATTAAATTTAAGGATATGTGAACATAAGACGGAATATTTTTTTCCCAAGAAAGATGGCCTATGTTAATCCAATAGGAGTAACGGTAAATTGGCCCCAGGCCGTGCTGAGCTAGGCCCGAGCAGAGAAAATATTATATCAGGACTCCGCAGGAAGAGCTACGTGCCGTGGAGGTGATCACCCGGTAACACAAGGAAATATTCCTCTCGTGTTATTCAGGCGTTATTGTATGTTATTAAGTTATTATTGTATATTATTCAGGTGTTATTGTATTCTGAGAATATTCTCCGTGTTATAATAACACAATAACGCATCAATAATACTTGAATAACACACAATAATCTCTGAAAAACACACAATAACACTTAGGCCCCGTTTGGGGTAGCTTATAACTGCGGGCGGCATTTTCAAAACGCCGATGTTGTGTTTGTTTCATGCGTTTTTTTAACTTAACAGAGAACGGCGTTTCAAATTACTTAGGGTCCGTTTGGCGCAGCTAATCCCAGCGTTCGGCATTTTCATAACGCCGTTGAGTCGTTTGGTTAGTGCGTTGGGGCTAGAGGTCGAGGAACACGCGTATGGTTTTATGTTATAACTTGAACGATTTACGTCCGCTCCCTATACCCTGCGTTCCGCGTTCCATCACAACTTATTACTTCTGAGACCTCGATCTCGTCTCCGTTCGGCAAATTCACATCGAAGAGGGGAGGAGGCGACGACTTGGGCAAGGTTTCGAGCCTAGAGGGATCGCGAGAGATGAGGGAAGGGCTCATCGAGGCGAGGAGAGGAGGCGACAACCGCGGGAGGGCGCCCCCGCCGACCGGCAACTTGGAGAGAAATTCCAGAATCGGCTAGGGTTTTCGCGAAAACGAGGGTAGCGGCTGTCTTGCGTGCGATAGATAGGGGAGAGAGAGTATGTGATGATTTTATGAGGATGATAATAATAATAATATTATTAACATAATAATAGTAATAACAATAATAACAATAATAACAATTATAATTCAATTAATCATCAATCCACACATTTTTAGCCTGTACACATCCTCACAGTGAAGTGGATGTCTTTCATGATTAAAATCGACGTTCCGAACTCATTTGTGCAGTCTGTTTCGTCATCTGATGTCATTCAGACAACTTATTCAGCGACTAGGCTTCTATTTTGTCTTATGACTTCTGTTTTATCTATTATTTTGCTCATACAGTTTCATTGCAAACATCTTCATTAAACCGAGGTAGAATGGTCATTTATCTAACAGCAGTTGCCAATAAACTATTCTGCATAAGCTCCTCGAACAACAAAATAATTTATCAGATTATTAATATTCTACAGCTGCTACCGCGGTCCGTGTCTTCGATCCGCGTCGAGCAGTTTTTTACTTGCATGCCCTTCTTCTGTCGCCTCGCTCCCTCACCACTTCCGTCCGCTCCTCTACTTCTTTCCCGCGATTTCTTTCAAGTTCGTGGAAAACGATCAAGGTTAAGCCCTCCCCTCTACCTTCCGCTCCTTCTCTAATTCTTCCCCGCCATCTCTTCTCATTTCATGGAAAACGAGAAGCAGAAAATGTAAAAAAAGATTACGTTTTTTTTTCTTATCATTTTCTCTCTTGTTCTCAAGCAATCTCTTCAAAATCAATTTTTTTTTCTTATCATTTAACAGAGGGAAGAGTTTGGAGGGGTACAGCAAGGTGAAGGGGGAAGAGAAGGAGATTGCACCTGTGAGGACGAGCTCCATGAATCATTCTGGTTCAAGGCCATAGCTTGACCTTACTGCGACAGCAATTAAGAGTAATTCGGAGGAGAGGAACCCCACAATTTTGCTGCCTAACCAGTCTGATGGCATCCCTCACGTGGCCCTGGATGTCCTTTACATTGCCATGGTTGAGCCATTCAGCTTGTTGTTTTAAAGTGGATACTATTGCCTTCAACTTCTATACTGAGAACATTTTCTTATATTTTTTATTAGATTTTGCACTGTTTATTTTAATTTGGTGGCATGTTTGTCTTCCGTAATGTTATTTTGCAAGTAAAGCATGTGCATACAAGTATGTAAATCTTCCGTAATATTATTTTGCAAGTAAAGCATGTGCATACAATATGATTTTTTTTGAGTAATTTTGATTACATCATTGTTTGTTACTGATCAAGTTTAATTTTTTATTCAGTTGTTTTTGCTTCAAATTGTTAAGGTTAATTTTTTAGAAGTTCTGTTTGACAGTTTGTTCATTTAATTAAAAAAATCAGTAAATAAGTTGTTTACAGAATGTATAAATCAAATGACTAAACAACTTATTCAGAACAGGGGCAAAATATTCATTTATAAAAAATTAATTATTTTTAAAATGCAAAAATCAAACAGTGAGATAAAATAAGTACTTTATCCAAACAGACCCCGCTGTCACCTCAAAGCGCATTACTCCCGATGTAATATTTTTAGCGGAGAGCCCGACCAAATATCCATCCGGGATCTGAAGAGCCACAACTAG
>NW_018235098.1:0-856 GCF_001263595.1 Phalaenopsis equestris
CAATGCACACAAACTTACACCCTGAGAGCCACCCCAAGACCATTTTTATAAAAACTCACCTCCACGACCATGGGAGGTGTACTAAAATTTCCTTAGAGAGGCCGCTCCAAACTTCACATAGATCTTCTCTAAGATCCCCTCAGTGCATTCCAACTATCTTCCCTCACCAATTCCCACTGTCGGAGCTCAATTTTGAGCTTGAAACCTAGCCGGAAACCAGGATAGAATCCAATACACCTCCACAGTCCGCCAAACCCAAATTAACTTCACCCACACCTTCACAATAGTGAAAGAAGCTAAATCCCCATAAAATACACCTTCTAAAGAGCCTTTACCATAGCTCTAGACCAACACCCAAATCCGGCCGTGATCAAATCCACACCTATGCCTTATACCAAGGCCAGGGACTCAATCCCTAGACTGTTTGGATCCTAAAGAACATACCAAGACCCTCTGATCGAAGCTTCACTTCTCAGAGCAAAGGTATAATACCTCACCTCCTCCCAAGCCTATTTCTATTCTCCATTTAATTAGGCTTAATTTAAGTGCATGATTGCCGTTTGGATGTGTTTGTCTCACTTAGATGAGTCCATAGGATCAAACCTGAGATGATTTGGTTGAGTCTAGGCTGAGATCTTAGGGTTTTAGTGTGGACGGTCACAAGATCATTCTATCGGGGACGATGACGGGGAGCCGTTTGATCAAGCGTGTATCAAATGAACGGAGGAGATCAAGCCAGACAGCGCTTCGGGACATAAACCACGGGCCGAGTCAGCAGCTACGTGGATGAATATGTCCAACCAGAGCGCGCCACACATGCCTTCAGAGCTGCCTAGGATCTAGTCAGCACGCGCGG
>NW_018235098.1:1007-2735 GCF_001263595.1 Phalaenopsis equestris
TTTTTTTTAATTAATTAAACACTATTTGGAATCATTTGATTCTCCGAGCATATTTACAAATCACCTTGACTTAAAATTTTGGCATGTTGTAGCCTCTATTAAGGAAAAAATCCTATGATTTTTCCAAAGTCAGAGGAAGTTCCTATACAGAGATCCATATTTATCAAGTTTTTGCACATTATTTCCTTAAAATAATCATGGAAATTAGCATGTTGATTAGAAAATTCCAAGAAAATTTTGAAAGGTCTACCATGATCAGGGAAGCTTTTGAAAATAATTACATGAGTCAAGTCATTTAAAATGTAGTTAATTTGCATGAAAACTAAATTATTGAGATAATTAATTTTAGAAAGTACAAATATTTAAATGACTTGATTTTTGATCTCCACTGTGGTTTAGGGTCCAAAGAACTCATTATAAAAGTTTCATAATATTTTGAGTTTATTTAGTAACCTAAGTTGATTTTCAAAGATAAATAACATTTTTGGCACTAAAATAATTTTTAAAAATCTAAATATAACTCAAAATATTATGAAAGTTAGTTTTTTGAGTTCTCTTTCACCAGGGGTATTTCCTAAAAACAAAATGATATTTAAAATAAAAACTTGATTTTTTAGCCTATTTTAAATATTTTAATAATTAAAAATTCCTAAAAATCACAAAAATAATAAAACTCATGGAAATGTTCTAAATGACTTCCTAAGCACTTAGGAACAATTAGGATATTTTTCCTGATTTTCAAAATAAATATATTGAATTTTAAAGCTTAAAAATGATTTTTAAAGCTTAAAAATGATTTTTTTATTAAAATAATTCTAATAAATCAAATAAAATTCAAAAAAATGTAAAATTTTCTTCTCTGAGTTCTCTGACCTCAGGGAGACTTTTCAAAAATACTAAACTTAATTTTCTCCATTTAAAATATTTTAGATTTAATAAATACCCCAGAACTTAAAATAATTGTAATAATTTAATAAAAATTAAAAAATCATGAAATTTGGTCCAAATGCTTCTCTAGTTTAAAGTTACTTCCAGTAAAAGTTTCAAGGGATTAGGATTTACCTTGGTCAAGTTAGGAATCTTACTTTTGCATGAAAATAATTATATAAATTAAATTAAATTTTAAAAAATCACATTTTTTCCTCTGATGTCTTAATTGATCCATGAATGAGGTGGGATAAAATTTTAAAGTAATTTGGATTAAATTTGATAAATTATGAAGTGATAGAGCCTTAGGGGAAAATGTGTAATTTTGAGAAATTTAGAGAAATTTAGCCTTAATTAATAAAGCCTTAATTAACATTTAGGCTTAATTTAAGGAGGGAAATGAGTAACCTCTGGTCTTAATCAATCTATTTGATGTTTGAAACACAAGGGGGTTAATTGGTAGAAACCAATCTCACTTTCCTAATTAAAAAGATAAGTTAATAAATTTTTTTAATAAATTTATAAATTATTAAAGTTTGGAAGTTTATTAAAATAAAATGAATCCAGGTCTTAGGAGTATGACTTTTGAAGTCAATAATTAATTAATCTAATACCCCTGTTTTGATTTTCAAATAAAATTCAAATTATGAATCATGACCACCTAAAGCCTAACCTTTCAAAGCTAATTAAGACACTCACCTAGGTCTTAAGGGCTTAGTAGTGACTTAGGCTAATTCAAACTTCATTGAAATGAGGATTAGAAAACTAAACATCATTAAAAATTAAAACATCTTTCAAACA
>NW_018235099.1:0-1567 GCF_001263595.1 Phalaenopsis equestris
GATATGTTTGTCTCACCTAGACGAGTCCATAGGATAAAAATCGATGTGATTTGGCTGAGTCTAGGCTGAGATCTTAGAGTTTTAGTGTGGACGGTCACCGGATCATTCTATCGGGGACGATCACGGGGAGCCGGCCGGACGCGCGTGTTCAGATGGATGGAGGAGATCGAGCCGGACAGCACTTCCTTACATGAACCGCGGGCCGAGTCAGTGGCTATGTGGATGGAAGGGTCCAACCTGAGCGCGCCATGCGTGCTTTCGGAGCTACCTAGGTTACAATCAGCGCCGCGTGTTTAAATAGAAAAAATAGGGATTTTCTTAATTAAATAAATAGCCCTAGCTTTACAAATTTATATCTTTATGTAGAGAAATCATAAAAATAAAATAAAATTACCCTCTTGCTCAGTGAATAGAGGAGAACAATGTGGAAATTATTTGGAGTCCATTTAATGCATATTTTATTTTTAAATAATTAAACATTGATTAAGATGTTTTGGTTCTCCATGCATGTAGTAATACCACCATAGCTTGAAATTTTAGTATGATGTTGCCTCTGTCTTAGGGAACATTCCCTGCTTTTCTAAAGTCAGAGGAGGTCCCTAGACAGAGAATCATATTCTTCAAGTTTATGTGCATTAATTGATTAAAATAATCATGGAAATTAACATGTTCCTTAGAAAAATCCAAGAAAATTTTGAAAGGTTTTTTATGATCAGAGAGCCTTTAGGAAAATTTCTCATGAGCCAAGTCATTCAAAATACACCTAAACTTTACAAACCCTAAATCACTAAGATAATTAATTTTGAAAAATACAAACAACAAAATGACTTGAATTTTTGTTCTCCAATGTTGTTTAAGATCCAGAGAACTCTCCATCAAAATTTCAAAGGATTTTGAGTCCATTTGATGGCCTAAATTGGTTTTTCAAGTTAAATATCTTTTTTGGCATTTAAAATGTTTTTAGAAAATCAAAATATAACTAAAGAATTTATGAAAACTTATATTTGGAATTCTCTGTGATCAGGGAAATTTAATAAAAATAAAATGGTATTTGAAAAAAAAACTTGATTTTTAGCCTATTCTTGATTTTTAGCCTATTTTAAATCTTGAAATAATTAAAAATCCAAAAAAAATCACAAAAATAATAAAATTCATGGAAATGTTCTAAATTGCTTCCTAGACACTTAGGAATAATTAGAATATTGTTCCTGATTTTCTAAATAAAGATAATGAATTTTAAAGCTTAAAAATAATTTTTAAAGGCTAAAAATGGGTTTTCACAAAAAATAATTCCAATAAATCAAATAAAACTCAAAAAAATATAAAATCTTCTCCTATAAGTTTGTTGACCTTAGGAAGACTTTTTAAAAATATAAAACTTAATTTTCCCCATTTAAAAGAGTTTATATTTAATAAATACCCCATAGCTTAAAATAATTTTTAAAATTCAAATAAAATTCAAAAAATCATGAAATTTGGTCCAAAGGCTTCTGTAGTCTAGTTCTACCTCGGAATCTACCTCTAGTAAAATCTTCAAAGGATTAGACTTTTTCTTGGTCAAGTTATG
>NW_018235100.1:0-2905 GCF_001263595.1 Phalaenopsis equestris
TTATATGCTAAGGGTAATCAGGATCGTGGAAGGAATGAGGAGAAGAAGAATTCTGGAATGCGAGATTCCAAGTCAAAGCCTGAAGGCAGAAAGACGATTCATTGCTACAAGTGCAAGGAGCCGGGACATATGAATAGAGATTTGAACATAAACATATTTTATAACAATTCAACACTTGAAAGTGCATTTGTGAATATGTCTACTAATTATTATTCAGTCTTGTAGTGCTTGAGTTTAATTTCTTGTTTGACCTCGATTTCTCTAATAAAAGTATATTTGATATTATGTTTAGTTCTGCTATAAAATACATGATTTTTTGTT
The DNA here is from genome assembly GCF_001263595.1 of Phalaenopsis equestris. Classification (NCBI taxonomy): domain Eukaryota; kingdom Viridiplantae; phylum Streptophyta; class Magnoliopsida; order Asparagales; family Orchidaceae; genus Phalaenopsis; species Phalaenopsis equestris. The sequence continues at coordinate 322 of NW_018235100.1, forward strand.
ATTGTTATGGTTGATTTGCTGTCACAATAGATTTTTGTAAATCTTTTTTGTGGATCGTCTATATCTTCATGTACGTATTTTGGCCTTAATCGCATTCAAAATCAAGCATGACCGGTCTTGATGATGCAAAATAAGGTAGGATATTATTTATTAGGAGTAATAGGTATTACGACTTGATTATAAATCAATTTGCCTATGCATATATGGAATGAATTATGTTTTAGGATTAATGCAAATATAGTTTGAGATTTTAAATTCAAATGTTTAAATATCTCACCACACTCAAATGTTTAGTTGTATTTGATTAGTGCTAAGTGTATCAAAGCAAGCTGTGTAATGGGTTATACAAGGCCTCAATGATGAATACATTGAAGTTTATTCAAAAAGTCAATCGTTATGCATAGACAAAATCACTCTATAAGGTAGTAGTTCTTATGGGTCAAACTACTCCTTTTCGTGCAATGAGTGAGGGTTTGAAGGCAAGGAATAGGAGTGATATGTTATACATATGCCTATTGATCATGTTATCGTTCATATTCCTAATTCAAAAAAGGAGTTTCTAGTCAGTTTTAGTTGGTTGAGTTAATTATTATTCATTTTATAGCAAATTTATGGTGGCATTTGATATTTTCTCTTTAGCATCCCTACAAAATAGAGTTAAAATGCTTCATTTTAATACAAGAGAAATAAATGTGTTTATTTTGATTATTAATGAGTTAATTATTATTCATTTTATAGCAAATTTATGGTGGCATTTGATATTTTCTCTTTAGCATCCCTACAAAATAGAGTTAAAATGCTTCATTTTAATACAAGAGAAATAAATGTGTTTATTTTGATTATTAATGAGTTAATTATTATTCATTTTATAGCAAATTTATGGTGGCATTTGATATTTTCTCTTTAGCATCCCTACAAAATAGAGTTAAAATGCTTCATTTTAATACAAGAGAAATAAATGTGTTTATTTTGATTATTAATGAGTTAATTATTATTCATTTTATAGCAAATTTATGGTGGCATTTGATATTTTCTCTTTAGCATCCCTACAAAATAGAGTTAAAATGCTTCATTTTAATACAAGAGAAATAAATGTGTTTATTTTGATTATTAATGAGTTAATTATTATTCATTTTATAGCAAATTTATGGTGGCATTTGATATTTTCTCTTTAGTAGCCCTACAAAATAGAGTTAAAATGCTTCATTTTAATACAAGAGAAATAAATGTGTTTATTTTGATTATTAATGAGTTAATTATTATTCATATTTTTTAGGAAAACCCGATCAAGATGCCAATGGCTTTCCGTCTTCCTGGGGTTGTCGGGTTCCCTCATCTACTTAGCCCAGAGAGGTGGTGAAACCTAATCCGATCAGAAAATTCTTGTCAACAATCATGAGTTGTATCATCTAAGTGATTTTCATAGATCCGAGTAGCAGAGTTAAAGTTGTGTTCGGCGATCTTTGTTCATTAAGGGTTCAAAAAAAAAAAACAAAAATTGTGCTACTCGTGGTAATAAAACTTTTGTACTCAACTTCTTAAATTAATAAAATTCTAGAGCTCCTTTCTCTCTCACTTTCTCTCTCTATCTTGGTTTCTCTCTCGCTCACTTTAGTCTATATTTCACTTCAGAATTGCATTAGTTTCAATAGAACAATTAAACAAATCTCATCACTTGCAAACTTATGTTATGCTTGCTCAATAGTTGGTTTACAATTTATTTGTTAAGTGAATGAGTCAAACAAAGCAATTTTCTTAAACTCAATTATAACAAACCAACTAAGAATAAACTTTTGTTTGATGTTGTTCATCTCTTTTTAGCTTGAAATAATTAAATAATTAGATAAATAATATATATTAAAACCTCTTCATACTAACTTTTTTTGTTATTAAAAAAAAAAGCTTAAATCTATTTCTTTTTAAATCATTCGAGCAAAATTATTTCTAAACACAAACCAAAAAACAAATAAAAAATTTTTGAATCAACTCGAACAAAAATATGCTATTCAGAAGTCCTTAGGGGAACGAGTAGATTTTGAGCAAAAAAAAATTTTAACTACCCATATAAAAGGAACACTAAGCTTCCTCAAGCTTGGCTCGTTTACACTCAGAAGTGTGAGTAGTGAAGTGTGACTTCATGTAATTCTTAATCTGGCAGCACTACTATTTTCGTCTGATGAAACATTGCAAGGCAAAATCTAAAATAGATCCATAAAAATAAATAAATTATAAAACTTTTGAAAATGGCAACAAAATTTAAACCCTAAAATCCAAAACAAATACAATACCCAAACAGATTAACCAATCCTCTCCAAAAACAACACTTCCAAACACAGAACATAGGAAGAACCAAGACAACAGATATAGCTGAAAAAACACAACAAAGCAACATAGTTCCAAGCAAAGGAGAGCTTTAAAAAGCCTACTGCTCAGACAACATCGGGTTGGAATACCCAAGCCTCTAAGGTTCGCCTAACAAAAACACCCACGAGCAAATGCCCTTCTATTTTCTCCACAGTCTTCTTAGACTTAATAACCAAGAAGTAGCGGTAGCCGTCCAACTCTTGCCTCCGCTTTGCGACCA
>NW_018235101.1:0-956 GCF_001263595.1 Phalaenopsis equestris
GAGAATGCCATAGATGAGCTGCGTAGGGTTATCCTGCTATGGGATAAGCAAGTCAGTCTACTGGAGAAAAGAACAGAGGAAATAACTGCAGTTATGACCACCATGGCCACCATTCAAGGGCAATCACAAGCACCGAGATTGGCTTCTCCAGAAATTAATCAGCTAAAAAGCATACACATCACAAATGAAAGAAGAGAGGCTACTTCAGCAGACAAAGATGAAAAAACAAAAAAAAAAGATTCTTCATCAGGTTCTATGCCAGAAAATGAGTTCAAGCAAATGGTTGAACAAGTGCGGGACGCCTTAGCCCAATCCAAGGGCGGTGCATCAATTTTAAACGGTAGACCTTACCTAGAGGAGTTTGATACCGTACACTTTCTCAAGTGTTTTGTGGCCGCAAACTTCAAGATATTCAATGGGACTAGAAATCCCAGACATCACATAGCACATTTTTGAGCCAGTTGTGGCAACACGAGAAGTAATAAAGCTCTACTCTGTCAGCAATTCGTCAGCAACTTGTCAGGAATTGCTTTTGACTGGTACGCTGACTTGCCCAACGAGTCAGTTAAAATATTTTCTGAGTTGGAACAGTTATTTGTGAAAAGATTTGCTGGAGCGCAGCATCATGTGTCTATTGGAGAACTCATGATGGAGAAGCAGAAGCCTTGTGAAACCTTGATAGACTATATTTTGAGGTGGAGAAACCTTAGCATGAAATGCTCAGCTACAGGAACATCAAGCCATTAAGATTCGACTCAAAAGCACTCATGGGCCACTAGCTTTCATGCTTAAGGGACTCACCATCAAATCCTTCGAGAAGCTACCCAGTAAAGCCAACAGTCTTCAAGAAGAAATCAAGCACATGGAGTCACACAAAAAGTCTAAGGTGACCAGAGTGTTTGAGAAGAAATCAGGAGTAGTAGCAACCATCGACAAAGGAAAGCAGCCGATGAAGA
>NW_018235101.1:1045-1954 GCF_001263595.1 Phalaenopsis equestris
GATAACCTGGACCAGTGGGTAAAAGAATATCCCTGTTAGAGTGACATAAATTTAAGTATTCTTTCAAGGATGAAGCCGTACCTAAAATATTCAAAAGCCTGATGAAGAAACAAGAATTCAAACTACCTGATCCAAAGAAATCCGAAGAGGTGGATAAGAAGAATGAACCAAATTATTGCCCATACCACCGGTTGCTTGGGCACACTATAAACAAGTGTTTCGTCTTTAAGGACTGGCTCAAGAAGAACCTCAAGGAAGAGAATTACAATCCCAAAAGAATATTTAAAAGAACCTGAAAAAGGTTCCATAAACATGATTTCGGTCGAGCCAATCTCCCAAATTGTTTCGTATACTGGAATATATGGATGGAGTACAAGTTGGGATATACTTAAGGTCCTTAATCAAATACAGGATTCATCGAAACAAGCTTCTACAAATACCGAAGAAGAATGGAATGAAGTTTGGAGCAGATCGTCCAAGAAAATACTGAACAAGATACAATCTGCATCAAAACAAGCCCCCATTCAGAGTCCGCAACATTCCGAGCCCGAGATGAAGGTTTCATCAGGAGATCAGTCATCGTCAAGGAAAAAGAACAAGAAGAAGAAAAGCGTCACTGCCAAGATTGATAGCACGAGGGGTAGGATAGGGGCTGCCTCTACTAGATTGGTTGTCTCAGATTTGAGGAAGAAAATCCTCGAACCCTTGACTTTGTATGATTATCTTTTTGTCCCTTCAAGGTCTTATGAACATAATGATTATGATTTTGGCTACGTTTTGACTGTTTTTGGTGATAACGTAACTGATTATGACCGATCTAGCTGCGATCTATATTCCTAAAATGATCTTCAAATTGTACTCGAGTCTGATGAACTCGTTGTCAAGTCCAAAGAAGACATCAATAATACC
>NW_018235101.1:4485-5294 GCF_001263595.1 Phalaenopsis equestris
GTGTTACCTCCGGAAAATTTCTAGGATTCGTTGTCTGTCATTAGGGAATCGAGACTCCTCCCAAAACTTTGAAAAAACTACATTTCTTCCAAGGAAAGTTGACATATCTGAGACGCTTTATTTCTAATCTTTCAGGTAGGTGTCAGCCCTTCTCGACATTAATTAAAAAGGATGCCAAATTCATTTGGAAAGAGAAATGCCAGCGGGCCTTTAAGGATGTTAAACAATATTTAATGACACCTCCTATTTTTAAACAATATTTGATGACACATCCTGCCTTGGCAGCCCCTATCCTAGGGAAACCATTGATGCTTTATACCGCGGACTTAGATGACTCTCTTGGAGCCCTCTTAGCCCAAGTCAATGACGAGGGTAAAAAGAATACTATTTGGGTCGTCGTCTAATACTGATGGAGATAAGGTATCCACCTATTGAGAAAAATTGTCTGACATTAATTTTCACCGCCCAAAAGCTTAGACATTACATGCTTTCTCGTAAGAATACACTAATCTCAAAAGTTAATCCATTGCAATATCATATCAATAAGATAAAATTTAGTTTATGTGAACTATTAACAATAGAGATAATGGTTAACGATCTTATTGCAATTTGATATAACTTTTGTTCCCCTTCGTGCTATCAAGGGACAAATACTAGCAACAGATACTAGAAAACTTTCTCGCTGCACACCCACTACCAGCTGAGTCCTCTCTCAACGACGAGTTACCAGACGAGCAAATACTACAAATAGGTGGAATTTCTAGTGCTCAGCGCTGGGAAATATACTTTGATGGTGCTTTGTCAGCCAG
>NW_018235102.1:0-618 GCF_001263595.1 Phalaenopsis equestris
CAAAGGAGGGAGAACTAGGGGATCTCATAGATCCAAAGGAGAACCTCGGTGACTTTTGAATCTATCCTATGGTTTGGCATCCATTTTGAGGAGAAATATTTAAGTATTTCATCCTACCAATTTTATTAACTTAGGGCTTACATTAGTGTGAAACGATCACACAGATAACATGGAAGATGTGAGGATTTAGGTTGTGATGAACGATAACCTCAAAATCCTTAACAAGTTAGGGCTTATATTGTATAGCGGAGCTACACAAAGGCTTAAAGATGAGTTGAGGATTTACGTTGCGCTAGGAAAACAACCTCAAAATCCTATGAATTTGTTATTAAATTATAAGGAAAGATATGTTGTTGTAGATCCTCTTGCTGTTGAAGATTGTCGTGCTGCCAACAATGCTAGCTCCAAGCTCCTTATCATAGCGAGTTCAAGTTTTCTAAGGTGTTAGGTTATAATGTCCAATCAGGTGGCCCTATGGTTATGGTTCCTTAAATGTTATGGTGTGTGTTAAATTTAATTAGAGTGACACCAGTTAGGATCCTATGGTTCCCTCATTATGATACCACTATTTTCTATTGGATTAACTTAGTTCAAATAAATTTACTAAACTCAACTTAA
>NW_018235103.1:0-784 GCF_001263595.1 Phalaenopsis equestris
CAAGAAGGATAGAAGGTGGAGAGAGACCTTTTTTTTCTTAGTCTCTCTCCCTTAGAGATTGTTATAGAGAGAGAGACTATGAGAAAGATAGAGCAAGAGGGATAGAAGATAGAAGGGGGAAGAGAGAGTAGGAGAGACGAGAGATAGAGTGAGAGAGCGAAAGGAGGATATAAAAAGATTGGGAGTGAGAGATATAAAGAGAAAATAGAAGGAGAATGGAGAAATCATACATAAAAGAGAAGAGAGGGTAGAGAGAATAAAGTGGTATGTAAGGAAGGTCAGAGGATGGAGGGGGAGAGAGAATGAGAGATATGGGTGAGAGTGTGAGAGTGGAAGAGTGGAAGATGAGTGAAGAAAAAGAATAAGGGAGGAAGAATGGGAGGGAGAAAAGATGGAGAAATTGAGTGAGAGATTGAAGGAGTGGGGAAGGAAGAGAATAGAGTTTGAGAGACATGGAAGAGAAAGCAAGGGAGAGAGAGAATAAGAGATAGGGAGGGCGAGATAGGGAGAAGGAGAGTGAAAGGGATGACATCAAGGTGTACGAAGAGAAGAGAATACAGAGAAATATAGTAAAAGAGATAAGGAGGGAAAAGAAGAGAGCAAAAAAGAAAGGGTAAGGGAGAGTGAGATAAAAAGAGAGCAATGAAGAGTGAGAGAGGGAGAGCAAAAAAATGGTTAGCAAATAAATGATAGAGAGGAGGAGAGAGTGGCTGGGAGCACACTTAAGAAAGAGAGAGGAAAAATGGGAACAAGCGAAATAGAAAGGGAAGGAGGGAGGAAGAGA
>NW_018235104.1:0-972 GCF_001263595.1 Phalaenopsis equestris
TTCTTTTATAAAAATCCAAAAGGTTCATTGGTGTCAATTCAAAATGTGTCCCCATTTAATGAATATTCTAGACTTTGTCGCCTTTCAAATGCTAATTGAATTAATTTTTGTATCCATTAATTATTTCCCACGTTTATATCAAGGGTTGCTTCAAACACCTCTTCAAAAATTTCTCCAAATTCAATGAGTCATAAAATTACTACTTCTAGCGCTTAAGCATAGGTTACCAAGAGCTTAGGTGTGTCTCTCTCTATTTAACTAGCGTTTAAGTGCCAGTCTTGGGCGCTTAGGAACCTCAGTTCATTTTTGCACCATCTTCATTTTTCTCCTAAATTTGATCCTTTTTCACTCCTTTTACCATTATTTTCTTCGTTTGATTGTACCTGAAATAAAAACTCACTGATCTTGAAAATATAGTTGTGCAAAATATATAAAGTTGACTCTGCTTTGCAGCAGTGCCAAAAACTTGATGCATTATTTTATGAATAATTATTTTAAGCAATTTATGTAGGGATTCTACGCAAGTATACGTATCATTATCAAGTAATAAAAGACTTTCTATTTAAGCCCCAAATATCGATCCAACAAGGAAGGTATAAATTGTAAATGATAAATTAAGTAGGAAACTCACAGCAATAGATTAAAAATACTGTCACTATATATGAATATTTAAGGAACTATCAAAGCTAAATTATTAACTACTAGCAAAACTGTAATGCAAAGTATATAATAGAAACTACAAAACTATGTTTATGTGATGAAGTCTTCTAATATGAAAAAGCATATTTCCCACTACAATAAGTTTAAATGAGATGAGATAAATGGTTTAAATCTGTATTGTGCCAAATAGGAACAAATTTAATCCTCTACCATGATTTAGTGTTATACGGAATCAATGGCTAATCTTAGTTTTAATCCCTAAATTCATGGTAAGGTAGGGAGGATATTGGCTCTCACTCTAAAGCTCTCACT
>NW_018235105.1:0-3791 GCF_001263595.1 Phalaenopsis equestris
GGATAGGGGCTTCCTCTATTAGCTTAGTTGTCTCGAATTCGGGGGAGAAAATCCTTGAACCGCTGACCATGTATGGTTATCTGTTTGCCCCTCCAGAGTCTTTTGAATATAATGATTAAAATTTCAATTATTTTTTAACTGTTTCTAGTGATGACGTGGGTGAGTGTGACTAATCTAACCCCAAAGATCAATTACCAAATTGATCCAATTCCCAAACCAATCCTAAAATTATACTTAAGTCTGATGAACATGTTAATGAAAATAAAGAAGATATTGATGCCACTGGTTACCACAATTTTAGGAGTGAGGAGTCAGTCCTCGAGTTCCAAGGAGCACCGCTTGCCATCATCTTGAATTTCTTCGATACTGAAGAAACACAAAAGAATTTGCCCACAACATCAGAGAAAAGAAGAAGAGATTACAAAAATAAATTTGAGAAGTGGAAAGGTCTTACCCCTGAGAATGGCTCCAATAGAAAAAATAAAGAAAATAGTTTCTCGTGATGAGCCTCCTCCATCGATAGAAGAAATACCAATTTTGAATAAAATTGGGTTCACGTATAAAGTGGATTATAACGTACTAGCTCATCTTAAGAGGCTGCCAGCCAAACTAAGCATCAATGATGCTCTGATTCTATCAAAGGAGATGAGGGGAGCTCTGGTTACAACCTTGTTTGATCCAAAAATTTTCTTAGCTCAGTTGGCCAACCATCCTCAGATGAAGTTTGTTCTTTAAAGAAACAACCTGGGATAATCTTCACCGATGAAGATCTGCTGCTTGGTACCACTGATCATAACTGGCCACTCTACATTTTAGTCAACATTGACAGATTAGTGCTTTCCAGAGTTTTGGTAGATCTAGGAGTGTCACTTAACTTAATAAGTCTATAGAAGTTAGCCTACTTGGACATTGACGCTGAAGAGCTCACAGTTGACAGGATGATGCTAAGAGGATTTAATCAGAAAGGAGAAAGAGCACTTGAATCGATCACATTGCTAATGAAGGTTGGAGAGCTAGTAACAAATGCCAAGTTCCATATCATTGACGCAAAGAACTCTTTCAATGCTTTGCTTGGCCGACCGTGGTTGTACGAACATAATATGGTTCCGTCGTCATCAGCGTATCAAGTATTTCAAAGAAGGAAAAGAACATTGCATCAAGGGGGATTTGCAACCATTTTGAGTTCATGAAGTAGGCATCCATGAAGACGCCGCCTACTATGCCCCTCCGAAGAAGACTGTCATTTCTCGTGAAGTTGTGCCAAATGAGATGAAAGATTTAGAAGAATCACAAAGAAGGAACCATTCAACTTCCATTCAACAATCTTTAGTCATTCTTTTGCATCAAGTAGGTGGAGGTTCTTTTAGCCCACACATCCAAGATCAAGGCCGGGGATGTGGATGAGGAAGAACCAACATGATTGTTGAACAGACAAGGTCGGCCATCAACATTGATGTAAAAGAAAATTTTGATGAAGAAATGATGATGATAAAATAAAAGAAACCACAATTTTAGATTTCCTTAGAGAATATAGAGAAAAGTGAATATGAGTCAATGTATGATCAAACAAACCACTACGTGCACCCCATGACCCTTACTTTGATCCACATACAAAAGGTCGAGGGTCTAGAGGTCAAGGAGTTCCGAGATGTTGGTTTGAAACCGATGAAATTATATCATTTTTCTCCTACTACTAGTTCTAAAAATCATGTAAATTTGGAAGAGGATTCTAATGAATTAAGGGAATTACCATTTGGTTACTTTTCTCCTTGTGTTAAAAAATTAGTTAAATAAGGATGTGTGCCAAAGCAAATGCCGATGGATAAATTACAACTCTTTGGAAATATATGGAATGTTAAAAGTGAAACTCCTAACTCGAAAGAGGGACTCAGATTTAGTACGAAAGGAACAATCGATGTTTCAGAATTTTGTAGGTTGTTAGTAACAAATTAAAAGAAGTTTGTCTCAATGTGAATGGTGATTTTGAAGATTAGCTAATAGACGATGCTCCACCAGAATTTGAAGAGGAGATCAAGTCAACAGTCGATGAATTGAATGAAGTTAGCCTCAGGACTGAGGAGCAAGCTCAACCAACTTTCATAAGTTTTTTACTCAGTGAAGAAGAATCTATGGATTTAATTAATTTATTGTCAGAATATAAAGATTGCTTCACGTGGAGCTTTTATGAAATGCAAGGATTATCCTCAGAAGTTGCACTTCATAAGCTTGGGGTGGATGAAAGTAGGAATCTAGTAAAACAAGCTCCAAGAAGAGTGCACCTAGAAATAGAGCAAAAAGACATTGCCGAGGTGAAGAAATTAATAGATGATAACTTTGTGAGAGAAGAGCAACACTTGACATGGCTAGCCAACATCGTGTCAGTTAATAAGAATAATGGACAAATCCATGTGTGCGTTGACTTCAGATATTTAAATAAAGCATGTCCAAGCATGTCCAAAAGATGAGTTCCCAGAAATTAATGGTGAACATTGCATCAACACATAATATATTCTCTTTTTTGGATGGATCATCATAATACAATCAAATTAAGTTTGCTTTAGAATACGCAACACTTATAGCTTTTAGAAAGCTGATCGAGATCTTTTGTAGTACATTGATGTCGTTTGGTTGAAAAATGCTACAGAAAAATACCAACGAGATATGACAAAGATCTTTGATGACATCATCCATAACCAAGTGGAGTGCTACATGGACAATTTGGTCATCAAAAGCAAGCAGTGAATAAACCACTTGTATGATTTGAGGATCGTGTTCGGATGATTACGACAATATAATCTTAAGATGAATCCCTTAAAGTGTTCCTTTGGCGTCACCTTTGGGAAAATCCTAGGATTAGTTTTCTGTCATTGGGGAACTGAGATTGACTTAGCTAAGATAAAACTATCTGATGGGGGTAGATTTAGTGTGTAAATTTTGCAAATATCTTTTAATATTACGTAATGCACACGACATATATAACAATAAATATGCAATATAATCTCAACAAAATACCTTTTATAAAAATAGTTGATCTTTCAAACTCTTTTTAAACTGCCAAATCATCTTTAAAAATAATGCAAGTATACGTATCACTTAAGTAATAAAAGGCTCCAATGGATTCCTAGATATCGATCCCATAGGGAAGTTGGAAAAACCTATAAGTAAATTGCTAAAATTATTTTATAATTTTAAAAATACAAAAAATTAAACTCGTTTGAAAATATATATAAAAATTATTTTGTGCCAAATAGGAGCAATCTTAATCTTTACCCTCTTCCAAGTGCTATAAATAACATTGACTAATCTAGAGTTTTGTCCTTAATTTTGTGGTTGGGCTGGGAGGACAAGCAAACTGGTAGAAGTCTCCCTTATGCATGGGTCATAAATTTTCCCCTCAAGAATTATGTAAGTGTTGTTTCTGCTTCTTTCATATGTCTTTTCTCCTGACCTAAGAAGGCTCTACGCTTGCAGCGATTTACATTACAGTGTTGCTTTCTTCTGAGTGGCACCTTTGGCACTCTTTTTTGATTAACACTGATTAAATTCCCCGTCGGTGCAGTTATTGATCCCCAAAAATATATTTGTGTAAAATTTATAAAGTTGATTCCGCTTTACAAAGATGCTAAAAACTTGATGCGGTATTTTATGAATAATAACGTTAAGCGCTTAAGGTTGGGATTCTACTCAAGTATACGTATTTTTGTCAAGTAATATAAGACTTTTTATTTAACTCCCAAATATCGATCTCATATGGAAGTTTTAAATTTGAAATGATAAATTAACCAGGAAAT
>NW_018235106.1:0-794 GCF_001263595.1 Phalaenopsis equestris
CCCCTTGTTCTATCTCTCGCTTTTTCTCAACCACCCTCATTCTTTTACCCTATCTCTCTTTCCTCTTAAGAAAGAAAGACTTGTGAGTTAGAGAGAAAGAAAGGGAAGTGTATAATGTGAGAAAGAGAAATACAAGGAGGAAGATAAAATAAGAGATAAAGTGATAGAGAGAAAAAATAAAAAGTTGGAGAAGAGAGAGAGAGAGAAGAGATAGAGAGAGAACTCACTTTCTCTGGATTGGGAGAGAGCAAGAGAGATTTGAGTGAGAAAATATAGGGTGAGAGGGAGTGTGGGACTGAGAGAGATTGATAATGTGAGAGAGGTTAGTGGTACGAGAAAAAGCTACAAACTTGGTTAGGGAGGGATAGTTAGGTTGATGGTGGAAAAGAGAGGAGGGTAGAGTAAGAGCTATAAAGAGATGGAAAGAGTGAGAGAAGCGAGCAAGAGAAGGAGAGAGGGAGTGACAGAGTGTTAGATAGAAAGAGTTAGATAGAAATTTGGAGATAAGTGAAAATTGAGAGAGATAGAGAGACTAGGAATGAAATTAGAGTAGGAAAGAGAATGATGGATTGAGTAATAGAGAGAAAAAGGGTGAAAGTTTGAGAGAGTGTGTGAGAGATAGTGAGAAGGGATAGGATAGAGAGAGTATTGATAGAAGAGAGCATGATAGAGATGCTGAAATGGAGGTTAATAATTTGGAAGAGAGAAAAAGATAATGCAATCCCTCTCTCCCACACACTCCCTCTAAGTATTTCTTTTTTTTCAATCTCTCTTTATCACTCTCTCAATTTTCA
>NW_018235107.1:0-3486 GCF_001263595.1 Phalaenopsis equestris
TTTAATGGGTTGATATTGGTTTCAAAATATCTCCTCAAGCTCTCGTTGTCAAAGGCTGGAGCTGTTTACAGCAGCCATTTTGCGATAATTACGTGTGAATTCATATTTAGGATGAGCTTTTTCCAAAATACTTACTACGAATCAAGTGGCCATCGTATAGTAAAGGATATATTATACATCCAGGCGCCAATAGGTGCAGACGACGATGTAAATTTATTAGCATCGCCTTCTTATAGCATCCATCGTCCGCACGTCTTTATAATGAACGTAATATTTTCTCGGACAAAGCTATAATTCATTAATTGATGTGGTTTACTGTTACATAAACGCAATGAGTGATCGGCACAAGCTTGCACAATGAACATATTGTTTGTAATGTGCTAATGTATTTTAATTATGATTTTTCAAAATTGTGAAACGTGACATAATGATATTTTTTTAAAAGAAAGTACTCTCCATGAATTTTGTATTGCCATCGCGAATCTTCAACGTATAAATATCTTCAAATTTTATTATTTGCCTTCAAAACTATTGAGAATAGAATAATTTTTTTTAATTTTTTTTTTTTATTTAGCTGTTTCTTATAATCAAAACTGCTGAAAATATTTTTAAAAAATAAATGAAATTGCGTCACATGCTGATACCATTTTTTTGGGGCATGCGCGGCAGCAGAGTTTGTAACGAATTTCGACTTTGCTCTCTCCGAGGAAAAATTATTCCATTATTTATAAGAAGATTCACCGGGGGCTTGTTATAATTAACGAACGTGTTGGTTTTAAGCAGTTGAAAGATCAATTTGCAGATTAACTTGATGAATATTGCATATCAGAAGATTTATATCAATAAACTAATAAATTATCATATCAACATTATAAAAAAAATTAATATACATTCTGATAGAGGAAAACAATCAATAATGATATCAGAAATTTTGACGTGAAAAATCTGAAAAGGAAAAAATCACGAGGTATTCACTATAAAAAGATGATTATAATTACAATCACTTATCCAACAGGCAGGAAATTGTTATTAAATTTCTCAAGTTACAATGTCGACGTCCTGATGAATTTGTTGTAAGGAAAGAACGGCGACTGAATGCAATTGACAACATCCGATCAGTGATGATCGACGGTGGTTAGCGGTGGTTGACAGATATTAGCTATATCGATGGCATTTGACGATGGACGATAGAGAGTGGCAATGATCAATTAGGGTCGACGATTGTCGATGGAGGTCAATAATGGTCGATGACAATTGATGGTAATTGACAACGATCAACGACAGTTGGTGGTGGTGATGCTGGACTTCAGCTCTTCATCAAATCTCAAGCTCACCTCCCCGGATGAGAGAGGTGGGGCTCTATTTACAGATTTCCTGATCTAATTAATGCAGAAATATAAATCACTTTGGTCGGATGGTCCGAAGAGCTTTATTTAATCATATGAAGTTTGATGGACATTTGAGTGTGGACATTTGAGTGTCTTAACGATGTGTCTTAACGATGTCATAATTGAGTGATCTTGGGCTCATTGAATTCGTTTTGTCGAGATGTTCGATTTGACTATATGATTGTCAAATTTGACATTTATTTGACCTTCTAAACATGCTCAGAAATCTTCCAAAATTGTTTTAATGGTTTGGCCAGAACTTAATTTGGTTCGGATTAGACTGATTTTGGTACCATTGGGTCTGCCTGGTCGAGCTGGTCATTTTGACTTTAAATTTGCTAAAATCTAAGTTCTAGATGACTTTTAATTAAAGTTAGATTATTTTTTTTCTTAAAATTTATCTCGAGATTTGTGCTGGCTGATGAACCTATTGTTGATGATGTATCAATATATACCGACTTCATTCAATAATTTACTCAATTGAAAAGTCAGGTGAAATATTTTGTTCAATCTTAAGTTGTCCTTTCTCATTTTGACTTTGGGAATTGCCATCTAAATCTCACTTTCTTTTATGGGTTGGATGAGATTAAACTCAAGAAAGTGCATCCAAGCACAACGAAGCTACAACGAATAAAGGCGTTCACAATGATTATTTTGGTCTACGACAGCTGTTTAAAGCTCTGGTTATAGACAGCGGTTTAAACCCCTGGTTTTCCGAAAAGTAAAGAGCCGTGTGAACCGCCATATCAGGAACTGAAGGGACTGTTTAAAACACAATTATTTTGGCTACGGCGGTTTAAATCACTGCAATAAAAAAATTATTGTGTTGGGAGTCCGGAGGCAGAACTGTGTCCGGACAACGGGTGGGATACAACGATCGCCAGAAAGAAAAAAAAATTCCCGCTATCAATGTATCGAGTCTGGTATCAAGACTAAGCTGGAGTCCGTTGTTCGGATGCAATAATTTCTTCTACAACAGGTTCAATTTATTTATTTTTTTTAATTTGGAACCGCTGCTGATCATACAGTACGTGCCTGTGTAAAATATTTTCATTAATAATTAATTTAGAGAATCCCTATAAACCATAGATATTTACATACATCCACACAACTCAATTTTCATGTGTTTATAAATCTCAAACCTAAACATCAATTTTACATATGTACCACCTTGCGCATGGGAAGTTCTATTTTACTTTTTTAAAAGTTAAAACGTTGTTTTTATTCATATAGCAGGGAAGATTTGGATGGTATAAGGTTTTTAGATAAGTAAATTCATAGGAATTAAGGGGAATGTGTGTAAATGCACGTAAACCCCAAGGAAATAGGTAAGCTAAAGTGAAGGAAACAAAAGCTTTAACATGTATATTAAATCTTAAGAAAAAAAAAATCCCATCCTAAGTTTTAGTAGGCCAAGTATAGCTTAGTAAAGTGAAGTCTAACTTAGCAAAGCAATATTGAGGTTATGTAAGACTGGCAAACCCAACTTATGCAACATGTTTCTAAACAAAAACTAGCAAGCGTAGACATGAAAATTTAATATAATGCATGTAAAGCCAAGTAAAGCCAAGACAAGCCATGTTAAGGCTTATAATATTGGTAATGAAATGTATTAAATCTAATGACTGTATATTAGAAATTATATTAGAAATTATATATATTAGGAATATTGCTATTAGGTAACATAACTAGTGAGATCTAATTACATGAACTTTTTTATTAGAATCTTGATATTAGGTAACTTAATTAGAAGAGGTCTAATTATAGTTTAATTTGTATGTCATAATGCTCTCTTATTTATAAAATGAACTAGGGCTAATTTTTATTTGTGAAGTTGTAACCATATTTCATCTCCACCTTTTGATAGTGAAATAAACCCTCCTCTTGGATGTAGGTGGATTTACACCGAACAACATAAATCGCACCGTGTTTGATTGTTTGCTTGCTGTGTGATTTTATTTTATGTATTGTTTTGCATAAAAATTTGGTGTTAGAGTTGGATTGGTGTGATTCTGACAACAAGCAGTTTTGATTTTAGTGAAGTTGCGGGCACAAGATAAAGTGATCAGAAAAATTTAGGTTACTTGATATAGTAGAG
>NW_018235108.1:0-444 GCF_001263595.1 Phalaenopsis equestris
TTGAATGGATGGCGGAGATCAAGCCGGATTATCCTATGGGACGATACGGCGCGATGCGTGGTAGCTGACACAGAAGGCGACCTCGAATAGGAGCGCGCCGCGTGGCTTTTCTACGGATCCGAGGATCCGGTCAGCCCGTGTTTGAATAAATAAATAGGATATTTAATAAATTCAGAAAATATCTCCTAAACTTCAAAAATCCATATCTTTGTGTAGAAAATTCACAAAAATAAAATAAAAATACCCTCTTGCTTAGTGAACAGAGGAGAACCATGTGGAATTATTTTCACATTAATTTGATGCATAAATTATTCTTAAAAAAATGAATTATGATTAGGGGTTTTTTAATTCTCCATTCATATTGAATTATCACGTTGACTCTAAATTTTTATATGTTATAGCCTCTGTTTATGTGAACAATTTAAGCATTTTTCCAAAGACATA
>NW_018235109.1:0-914 GCF_001263595.1 Phalaenopsis equestris
TTTACCCTTTAATAAGTCATAAAATTTAATTAAGGCAAAAAAATTCAAGATTACCATTTTTCCCTTAGGGCTCTCCACTTCATAACTTATTAAATAGAACTCAAATGACTTGAAAATTTTTATAGTACCCCACTCATGGGTCAAGTAAAATATTAGAGGAGAAAATATAATTTTTTATATTTTCATTTAATTTTTAAAATTTATTTTATTCAAGAAATACAAACTTTCAAAGTTAATTCATTTAATCAATCAAAATAAACTATCTATACTTAGGAAAATTTTTGAAGATTCACCTAGGTCAGAGGACCACTAGGAGCAATTTTAAAGAATTTTCAAGTTATATTTAATTATTATAATTATTTAATGATTTTTAGCATTAATTCAATATAAAATATTTCTAAGTTGAAAATTAACTTCTATATTTTTCATAAATCTCTCTAGAAACAAATTCCACATTTTTATGGTTTATATTCTATTTATTGTAATTATTTTAGCGTAAAATTATGAAAAATTCATTTTTAAGCCCTTAAAAATTTATAAGCTCATTTAAAAAATTAGAAAAAATATTTTAATTGCTCCTAAGTGACCAAGAAACCAATTATGACATTTTGGTGCATTTTTCAATCTTCATAATTTTTATAATTTTTAATTATTTTTAATTATTTTTAATGATTTAAAATTTGGAATATACCTTATAAATTAAAAATTTATTTTAACCTCAATTTTATTTTTCTAAGCTCCCATGGTCACAAGGGACTCCTAAAACCATTTTTATATTTTTTTTAATTATATTTTTATTTTTATAATTATTTTAATGCAAAAAATGTCATTTTACCTATAAAGCCAAGTTTGGTAGTAAATATACTTTAAATGAGTTCCAAATTTTTACAATGAGTTAAAATAATATTTTTTTT
>NW_018235110.1:0-1401 GCF_001263595.1 Phalaenopsis equestris
AAGCATGATCACTATCAAATTTATTTATTTATTTACTTTTGCTAATTAACTATATTATATTTAGCTTGAATCCATTATTTTAAATAGATCAACATTATCCAAAAAAATAGGACAATTCATTCACAAAATGCATCTCATCTCAGCAAATCTCATGAACATTTCAATTAGACGGATAACTAAAACTCAGAATTTAATAAGGAATTTATGAAGTAAATGTAATTAAAAAGATCTAATATTTTACTACAAAAATTGTCAAGTAAATCTAATATGACAATAGAAAACCATGATGGAATATAACAAAAGATAGCTAGCAATGCACATCAAAAAGATCTGTGAACCATAAAAAAAACTTTAGAAGTTAGAGGCAATAAAATAAACTAAAATAAAATAAAAACATGTCTTGTCAAATAAGTACTCCTTCCACGCTTGTTAAATTACCTGAAATAGAAATTTTAGATCCAGAACAACACATCATTTTAGTTTTGAAAAAAAGAAAACAATTATTTACAATCAATTGTTACCTGAAATTATTTTAGTTTATATAAGAAAGCTGAAAGTTAAGTATTTTCCACGGGTCCTAATCAATAAAAAGTGAGCAAACATCATTTGTAGTGACCTCATGCTGTTGGCGTTGATTGTTCGTATTTATTATGCCAAGCTGATTGCCCAAATTATTTGTGTCATTTGCATCCGTATCAAATACTTTATTGGTTTTGCTAATATAAGTCGGCCCACAATCAATAGAAGCTGCACCTTTGAATCTATCTGAATGCTCCTGCCAACCGAATCGGGGAAAGAGAAATACTCGAAGCTTAGTTGATCCACAACTAGAGACTTTCGAGAGATCGTCTATCTCATCCATCGTATTCTCAAAGTCCTCAACAGAGTAAACTGAGATCAGAGTGTCTAGACTTTGTTTAGGATATTGGTAGCAGATGCGGACAAAGCCGCCATAGGCATCATCCATCTTGGAATAAAACTCTTGAAAGGCGGTATCACGACGGAAGACAATAATTTTCGATTGTTTGCCAACATAATGTAGATTTATGTCTTAACGATTGTCTATGATCTTGCCGCCAAAACTGCAGAGGAGTTTCAACTTGCGTGATGTTTGGTCTTTCGTAGCGTTTTGTGTGAGTGAAATGATAGTTGCAGGTGGCATTCGGATATACTTCAGGAGTTTGTTCAATGGTGGTTCGGGATAGAAATTCCAATTGACTGCCATTGGTGCGCAGGAGGTGTTGGAGGTGGGTGAATTGAGGAAAATGTTGGAAAATTGGAATGGAGAGATGGGGAATTTTTTCCTTTTCCTCTTCGAAACCACATCGCCTCTGGTTCCGAATTCTTCCCGGAATGTTTACTTTCACAGCCTCTGCTTGCTCTATCGCAATTGACTGCCTC
>NW_018235111.1:0-306 GCF_001263595.1 Phalaenopsis equestris
GCCCAATTAATTATGGAATTTGGTGTAGGAGATCACTAGGTACAACTTTCATGAAGGGTGAAAGTCATTTTGAGGTCAATCGGTTAATCAATTTGGTGGATTTTTGATTTTTGACCCATTTTAAGCATGTTGGGCTAAGTTAGGGTCAAACTTGGGCTAGCCTTGGGCTAAGCTCAAATTGATTGTTGTGGTTGGTGAACAACATCATAATGAACAATTTTCATGAAGGATGAAAGTTGTTTTGAAGTTGATTTGGTGATCAATTTGAATGGGTGTTGATGGGTTTGGATTTAGACTTAAGTTAAG
>NW_018235111.1:1377-3879 GCF_001263595.1 Phalaenopsis equestris
GCCAAGTAATCTTATAGGGACTCTTCTTGAATTCTCTCATAATGATCTTACCTACTAAATGCTAGAGGTTAAGGTCAATATGTGGAATTTCAAGTTGAGTAAAAAGAAGAGTTTTGAATTTCTAATGGTGAGGGTACCTTTTCTAGTTTTCTAAGACAAGTCAATAGGAAAATCCTATGGCTAAACCTAGGCTACTGAAGAAGTTTCTAGACCTCAACCAAAAGTGAGGTCAACAACCATTTAACGTGATTAAATTCTATCATTATGGAACTGTTAATATTAAATATCCTAAAACTGAAAAGATATTAAGAGTTAATGGGCATCAATTGAACCATTTTTTCCAACGGCGCCTGTCTACATGATCCATGACGCCGACAACGCCATCAGAAGCGCCAATAGCGTCTCATGTAGTTTCATGCATTCAGGACAAATTTGACGGACTTTGACAGGATTACACTTCGAAATAACCACAAGGAGCTGTTTTAAAGGCCTAAAAATTGCCTTGGACAACCAGAAACTTCCAAATTTCAAAATCCATGGCTTTTAGGTCCAGAAATACTTCCAAGTATGGAGTTTTCATTAGAAGAAATTTTTTTAGTTTTGACGCACAAAGATTATATGACAAAGTCATTACGAAAAAAGAGAATTATCAAGGAGAGAGGCTTTGTCAATCATGGATTAATTAATCCAAGTTCTCAGATTGATAAAATCATTATACAGAGATGTTGGGAAGTTCTATGCTATACTTCCGCTGCAGTTGTTTTACTAGTGGTAAAGGAATTCTATGTTAACTTACATGGAATTACCCAAGGAGTCATCTTCATTCGAGATAAAGCTGTACCATTTACTCCGCCTCGAATTAATGTTTTGTATATAGTAGAAAAGGTGTCAATCTATCATTATACAAATTTTATCACAAAAAGAGATATAATGCAAGATCTATATCATTTTCTGATGGATGAAAATGATAATTGGGAAATCAGAGATGAGGGATACGTTAGTTTCTTCGCTTCACTACTTAATCTAATATCAAACAATGACATTTCCTCATCTGTGCAAAATTACTCCCTACCATAAAGATTAGTAGAGTTACAAAAGAAAGTGAAATTTTAAACTATTGCATTTAAAAGGAAAAGAACATTAATGTGGGATCGATTATTTTCAAATCTATTAAGGGTATTATTATGAATGGGCCTATATATGGGTTGGGGCATCCTTCTATAATTTTCTTACTTTGCAGCCAATCTCAAGTGCCATATGAAAGTTGAGAGAAAGTATTATTACCCTGGGAGTCCATGATTCCTATCCATGATTCCTATATTGGGAATGAAAATGAAACAATTGGGCATGAAAATGAAGTATTTGATATTATTTTTTATCATTCATCACATGCTTCAACACCATTAATGCCATAAACAGTTGGAAGTTCAATAGCTTTGGATAAGAAAATGAAAAAAATAGAAAGAGAGCTTCAGAGTATTATGAATGCAATAGGAAATCTCAACTATCTTTTTGATCACCTAGATTGGATGATGAAGGAGAACTTTGATCATACTGGAACAATTGAAGTAGGATTGGTGCAGTTTAGGTGTAGATTTTCAAGAAAAATGGACGAATCGATGAAAATTCGACTGATCAATTCCCATACTGATCTTTCTACAATTTGTAAGTCCATTATTAGTATATGAGAGATTTTAGAGGAGGAGAAAGTACTGAAGATGAAGCAGAATAATTGAAAAAGTTGTAATCTCTACTATTTTAAAGTAACTATGTTTTTAATGTGTCAATGTTCTAGTGTTGTGACTTGATTTCGATGTTGAATTCTAATTTAGTTTGCTTTATGTATGAGAAAGTGTGATTAGAAAAATATATTTGTAAAAAGTGTATTTTCATATATATCAATATAAAAGTTAGTTTGGTGTTGTTGTGAAAATGCTTGTTTGTAAATTATTTTAAGATGAAAATTAGTGTTCAAAAAGACTAATTAGACTTTGGAGTCAATTGAAAGATATTTAAAAATTGCAAAAATTAAAAAATTGAATTTTGGGCCACTGGCGCCGAGGACGCCAAAATGGGCGCTAACATCACCCTCAACCCAAAAGTACCCAAATCCCTTAAAATTCATTATTTGCATAGTAAAAACACCATTTTTACCCTTTCGATCACCTTCAACATCTGGTTTGTGCACCTAGAGCTTACTACTTCTTGAACATGAGGCGATTTTAAGGCAAAAGAAGTTCAGATTTCATCTTCTTTTGGTAAGAGCTACATTTTGAACCCAAAATTTTTTATTTTTACCAAGGATTTATCTTACATTGCGGAGATCCAAAATTTTGAAATTTTTTAGGAAGATTTTGAGAAAATCCTTTGATGAAGAACTCTTACTTAGTAGATTTAACTTTAAAACTTTCCACATTGTGATTTTCGGAATTTTAGGAATTTATTTGGATTTTATCAAATCTTCTTAGATTACCATGGAACCGGAAATGAGCAAGGGAAAGA
>NW_018235111.1:3889-12672 GCF_001263595.1 Phalaenopsis equestris
GGGGAAAGAGAAAGGTGGATTATGATGATCAAATGTTTGTCAAGTACAAGGCTAACATCTTTTTCAATAATCTGCTTGAAACAAAGAAAGTAATTTCGGATCGAGGATTTAAAAATTTGGGTGGAGAAGTCAAAAGATTAATTAATGCTTAGCATAATGCTTAGCAGTGGAATGCTTAGCAGTGGGAGAATTTTTGTTACTTTACTGTCAAGGCTATTATTGGTATAGTGAGGAGTTATATGCCAACTTTAAGGAAACTTCTGTAAACTACTTTTTTGTTCATGAGAAAATGGTAGAATTTACTCCAAGAAGAATTAATTAATATTATCAGTTAGAGGATGTGTATAGCTGTCAGTACAAACCATTTTCTGCTACAAATGAGGCCTTAGATGAAGTTATTTCTTTTCTTACCGATGGAAGAGGAGCTTGGAAGGTGAAGAATAATGTTAAGGTAAACTTTCCTCTTTCTATTTTAAATGTAGTATTTAAGGCCTCACATTATTTTATATCTGCTAGAATGATACCAACAAATCATGATAGCGAGGTTACAAAGGAAAGATCCATCTTGAAATTCTATATCCAGCAGATGAGAAGGATAGATGTAGGCGCTACTGTTTATAAAAACACTTATTATATTACTTTGGAAGAGACTACTCGTGGTTTAGCGCACCCTGCCCTGATTTTCACTCTATGTGAACAGATAGGAGTTGATTTTAGAATGTATGAGGAGATGATTGAACCTCTAAAACCTATTTAGCCTGCAAATATTAAGACTTATGAATCTCATGTTAGATGGAGATCTGGAAGTAGGAGTAGGGCTATTCCTTCTACTTCCAGTACCCCTACTCTCTAAAGACTTATGGAGCAACTGATGATCCAATGGAGAGATACCTTGAAGATGGAAAATAGAACGAAAAATATGAAGGCCATAAATGCACGTAATGATGATTTGACAAGATAGAAGTTTGAACATGATGCTGCTTATGATGATGCGATGGCCAGACACATGAGGGGTGACCAGTCAATTTAGTTTCCTACTCACCCTATCTTTACCCCATATCAACAGCAAAACTTTGATGTAGATGAAGAAGAAGATGATGACTGGTGATGTTTCAGTTTGGTCTTTTTTTATTTTATAGTTGGTTGTACTTTATTGTTATTGTTTTTTGTTTTTAGAGTGTGATACTTTGTTTTATTTTAGATGTTATGTTATATTGTGAATATTAGGATTGTGAAACTGTTTTTGCATTCAAATTTATTTTAGTATTGTCGTTAGTTTTTGGTACTTTCTTGAATGTATTTATAGTTAACTCTTAACAAATTTTTATACATATTATGCATTATTTAATATTTTAAGACTTGTAGCTTTTCATATTAGCACCTGCAATATTTCATAGTTAAGTTTCAATATGAGAACTTTCAACAAGTAAGTATTTTCTATATGTATTAAAGGTTTTCTTTCATCCTTTATTTTTTAAAAGTTTTTCATGCTAAATCTTTTGAAAATTTAAGTTTGGGGGGGAGGGGGGGAGGGATGAAAAATTTCTTTTTAAAGAAAGAAACTTAATTTTATTTGCCCTCAATTAGCTATATTTTCAAAATTTTTAAATTTGACATGACCTTTAGTATTAGAGGGTAACTTCAAATAACTATATTTGTGTTTCTAAATATATGGTAAACTTAAGTAAAAGTTTTCAATAATAAAGGTTAATTTTAAAGATTAAGATATTTAGTATAAGAGAATAAGACTATGTTTTTCTATTATAAGAGATGGAACTTCTCTTTTTGAAGTGTTAAGAAAATTTTACAGATTCATGTAAGAAGAAAAGAATAAAACTTTATGAAAAAAATTTAAAGCTAATATAAATTTATAAAGTGAAGGAATGTGAAAAGTTTTTAACTTTAGGATGAGGATAGTGAGGATAGTGAAGTTCGATAGTGAAGTTCAAAATCATTAAAGGCTATCCAGATATAGTAATCCTCTCATAAAAAGAAGAGAAAAGAAAAGAAAAAGGATTGAAAATTATTCTGAAAGAAAAGAAAAGAAAAGAAAAAGATGTGAGGAGAAGCTTGAGGAGATGTCTAATTAAAAATTGGCTTCACTTGAATCAACTTAAAGAAGAAGGCTTGGCTTTATTTTCTACACTTATTTTTAAGTATTAGAATATTTACTAGTAAAGTTTCATGAAGTTCGCTTTCATATGGATATTCTAAGTGGCTTTAATCTAAAAATTTGTAATTTTACTTGAATAGAATAGAGAATAAGAAATCTTAGACTTGACTGTTAGATATTCTTATACCTTTAATATTAGCTGGAGTTATTTTACATTTTTCTTAAGTTATGCTATTATATTTAGTGGAGTAAAATATGAAAATTTGGAAGTTAAATTCTTTGTAATGAGTCTTATTTTTATGTAGTAAAGGAGTTATTTGACGACAAGTAACATTTAAGTTTGGGGGACTTTGATGCACTAAAAATACATGCATATATAGACCTATATTTTATACTCATTTTTAGTGATATTGCACTATAAAAAAAGGTATTTTTCATGTTTTATTATAGGTCGTTGATTTTTAGGACTTGAAGGTAAAAGGGAGAAAAAAGTATGGAATTTGGAGTTAAAATGGCATTTTTGAAGAAATACTCAGTGCTGACGGTGCTAGGATGGACTCCGATGGCATAGACCTACAAAATAAAGGCCGAACTATCCTCAGCGCCAGAAGCAGCGCCGACGACGCCATTTAACGTAGAGCATTGAATTACTTCATGGGCCACTAGCACCGACGGGACCAATGTCGGTGTAAGACCTGTTTTTAGAAGATTCGATGAATTTGGATGTTTTTTGAAGATTGTTTGGATGCACCTATTGGAAAACCGACATTAGGCTCTATTTAGAGTAGAAATTGATCATAAAAAACCCCCTTCGACCGCTTTCCACTCTCTTCCACACTATCACTATTCCACATTAGGCACTTAAAGTCTATTAGTTTTTTATTTTTTAGAGTTTTGAGTTTTTGTGGTGAGTTTAAGTGTGAATTCTTCTCTATGAGTGTTAGAGAGGGAGAGAAGTGAGAGATTTCTTCGAAAAAAATATTACATCAAGACTCCGGATAAAGAGGCAACAAGGGATTTGCTTTGAGAAAGTGTTTCAGATAAGCGTTGTTTTATTATTATTATTATTATATGAACTTTCTTTTATAAATCAAATTTGTATTTTGTTGTGTCTTTCTCATGAAGTCTGAGCAGTTTCTTTTATCTTTCTCCCTACTATGAGATATGGTGAAATGAAGAGATAATTTGGTTGTGCCAATTTTAAAACATAAAATAAATTGTGATGGTTTTTCAACTCCGTTCTTAATTTACTTTTTGATCTGGCGAATTGAACTGTTAAAATATATTGTGAAACATATGATCCAAGAAATGAAGTATCAGTTCTACAACAAGAGTGAGAATCACATTTAATTTCATGAATGAGTATTTTGATCATTGAATTAAGTGTAAATAAATATGGAAATATACTTTGTTAGGTGTAAAATTGGAGATTTTAGGTGTAAAATTGGAGATTGGTGTAAAATTGGAGATTTTAGGGTGACAGACTAAATTCCCCAATTTGTTCTTAGTGTATAAAAACTAAAGCCAACGTTAGCCTTCAGAGGACGGCAAGTGGGAGCTCTGGAGTTAGAGCCAGTATCCTCCTAGCCTAACCATGGATCTAGGGACTAAACCTGAGATTAGCTAATGATTTTCAATAACACTGAATTAGGGTAGAGAATTAAAATTGGTCATATTTGGCACAACACATATTTAAACCATTTTTCTCATCTCATTTTACAAAAAACTCATTGTAGTGAGAAAGATGCTTTTTATATCAAAAAACTTCATCACATAAAACATAATTTAGTAGTTACTATTTAAAATTTGGATTTTAGTTTTGCTAGTAGTTAATAATTTAGTTCTGATAGTATCTCAAATAATTTAAAATTAGTAATAGTGATTTCATTTTATTTATGTGAATTTCCTAGTAAATTTATCATTTCAAATTTAAAACTGCCCCGTGAGATTGATATTTGGGGCTTAAATAGAAATTCTTATATTACTTGATAACAATACGTATACTTGCGTAGAATCTCAACATCAATTTCTTAAATTTCTTATTCATAAAATAACGCATCAAGTTTTTGGCATCATTGTAAAACAGAGTCAAATTTATAAGTTTACACAACTATATTTTCGGGATCAACCACCAAAAATAAAGTAAGGCATCCAATTCTCTACACAAATCTTTGTTATAGGTATAAAACCACATTAAATGGAGTAAGGCATCCTTTTCAAATCTTTGAGATAGGTATAGGACTACCTTAAATGGATTAAGGCATCTAATTCACTACAAAAATCTTTGAGATAGGTATAAGACAACCTTAAATGGAGCAAGACATCCTATTATCATCTTCTAAAATATGTTTAAGGCCACCTTAAAAGGATTTAGGCATCTGATTCTCTACACAAATCTTTGACATAGGTTTAAGGCCACTTTAATTGGAGCAAGGCATTATATTCTCATCTATTGAGATAGGTATAAGGCCACCATAAATGGAGTAAGGCATCAAATTCTCTATACATATCTTTGAGATAGGTATAAGACCATCTTAAATGGACTAAGGCATCCAATTCTCGACACAAATCTTCGAGATAGGTATAATACCACCTTAAACGGAGCAAGGCATCCTATTCTAATTTTTTGGAGATCGGTCTAAGGCCACCTTAAACAGATTATGGCAACTGATTCTCTGCACAAATTCTCAAGATAGTTATAATACCATCGTAAATGGAGCAAGGCATCCTATTCACATCTTTTGAGATCAGTCTAAGGCCACCTTAAATGGAGTAAGGCATATGATTGACTACAAAATCTTTGAGTAGGTATAACACCACATTAAATGGAGTAAGGTATCTTATTCTCACTTCTCTGCACTTTTGTTACCTCTTGGGTTGGATGTGAGTCTCTGTGATTTCATTCCCAACGTAGAACTCCTTTCTTTCGACCGATCTTTTGAGTTGGTTGTGAGTCCCTGTGCATTCGATCAATTTTTTGAGTTGGTTGTGAGTCCTTATACATTACATCTCAATCTGATTTCTTCGCAGATTTTTGCCTTCTGAAATTAAATTTTCACAAAATCAAAATCAAAACCAAAACCAAAATCAAAATCAAAATCAATATTAAGAGGTAACACATTGATATAAAATCAAATCTTTTCCGTGACCACTAGTTTCCATGATGTTTATCTCTTCAAATCTATCACGTAGGCCCTCACTTGGGCCAGCAAGCACAAATCACTATGTGAATTTCAAATTTACTCTTCAAATTGACATTCTGAAAGTACATCTATTAATCGCCGATAAAAGTTCTGCAATCTTCAAATTCGAACGATGATTCTTTCAATACTCCACAGTGAAAACCTTCTCCACATTTCCTCTGTTCTGTGTTGACTTTAGTGATCTCTTCGATCAATGCCAATACATGCGATGTGCTTGTCCAGCTCACCACACCTATTGGGGGTCCATTTTTTTACCATACTTTTAGTTGAGGTTTAGTCTTTCTTTCTTAGGAGCCTAAGATCTAGCCATAGGACTTTCCTGTTGACTCATTGTTGACTATCCTAGAAGACTAGTGATGGAGCGCTCACCATTAGAAATTCTAAATGCTTCTTTGCTCTTCTTGGAGTTCCACATGTTAGTTCTAACCTCTAGCACTTAGTAGGTTGGAACTAATATAAGGAAGTTCAAGAGGGGTTCCCCATAGTGGGGGTGTGGCTTGGTCTTGCACACACACACTTGTAGTTCACACATTCACCAACATAATTGAACCCTAATCTACACGTGTCTAATTTGGTTCCGTTGCCTCTTTGGAGACTGATGTGGGTGGTCCCCCAAACCCTTAGTCTTTGGCTAGGGTGGATAGGACCAACACATGGTAGATACAAAGTGAGGTTTCTATGGTCTCATGACACCATGAGGGTGAAGTGGAGTTTCTATGGTCTCATGACACCATGAGGGTAATTTTATGTTCAACATTTCCATCAAACCACAACCCTACCCAAATATTAAATTTTGGCATTTTAGCCCTAAACTTTCCCAAAAATTCCAAATTGCCCCTATAACCATAAAAATTCAAGGTTGTCCCAAATCGCATAATTTTGTTCAAAAATCATTTCAAAATATTTCATACCATCCAAATTACTCAAAACACAAAAAAAAATTTCACATTTACCAAAAAAACCCAAAATTTATCAAAATTACCAAACTGCCCTTGGTGGCCCAAAATTTCCCAAATCTTCCAAAATCATTTTAATCACCCTTAAAACCCATTCTTGATCATCCATTGGGTCTAATTTGACCAAATTGACCTATTTTGACAAAAATCCCAATTTTGCCTTCATGAAAGTTTAATCCCAGGCATTAGTGCTACCTAGGTAGCATGAACCTAGCCACTTGACCAAAGGATTAAACCCAAGATAGGCCAACTTGCAAAAAC
Source organism: Phalaenopsis equestris (assembly GCF_001263595.1). Classification (NCBI taxonomy): domain Eukaryota; kingdom Viridiplantae; phylum Streptophyta; class Magnoliopsida; order Asparagales; family Orchidaceae; genus Phalaenopsis; species Phalaenopsis equestris. Next base: position 10,423 of record NW_018235111.1, read on the forward strand.
CCCACTTTCCCATTGGATACTCACCTTGGAGCTCACCTCATACCAAATTGAATTGACTCCATGATGCACGGTCGAGTAGCACTAATAATAAATATGCAGTTCAATCCTAACAAAAATAAAATCAGTAAAATAATTTTATCTTTTAAAATTCCTAAGCTATCAAACCCGTAATAATAATACAAGTATATTAATCGCTCAAGTAATAAAGGGCTCTAATGGAGTCCTAACTATCGATCCCATAAGGAGTTGGAAATTCTTATGGCTATAATCAAACACACTATTCAAACTATAAAACTTAAGTAAGAAAATTAAATTTAAAGTAAATTTAATGTGTTCCAAATGAAATACAGTTAAAAGAACAAAGTTAACTAAACTAATTGCTAAACTTCAATAATAAACTTATAAAGACTAAACAAATTTTTGAAATGTAGAGTTCAAATTTAAGAAAGCATCCATCCCCTTACAATGAGTTTATGGAATGTGAAGAAATTAAAATCATTTAAAATTATATATTAAATTGTATTGTGCTAAATAAAAGCAATCTTATTCTTTAATCTCTTAGAGTGCATAAAGAACATTGACTAATCCAGATTTTGGTCCTTAAATCCGTGGTTAGGTTGAGAGGCTACTGGATCTGACTTCTCTCTTGCCTGAGGGTTAACAATCTCGCTTTAATTTCTAAGCAACTAGACCAAATTGGGAATTTTAATTAGCAGCCTTAAAATCTCTAATTCTACACATATCAAAGTATATTTCTCTATTTATTTACACGTAACCCCATGGATAACATTCTTACCCATAAAATTGAATGTGACTCTTACCTTGTTGTGGAAAGCATAGCCCTTTTGGATCATATGTTTCTCCATGAACTTTAACCTTTCAATTGGGCATATTAAAAATTAAATAATGATCAGAGTTTGAATCATCATAATTTATTGACATTTAAAATCTTATATAACAAAACTAATTCTTTACAATACCATATCTCTATGTAGTGAGAAAGATAAAAAAGACTACTCATAATTCATGAGAAGGATATGACAAAACATGGATTTCATATATAAAAATAAGTTTAGAAAATAAATAAAGAAAAGAGTGCAACTTATCTCACACTCATCCCCAAGAAAATCCCTTGAAGTTTGTTGACCTCAATTTTTTTTGAGGTTTAGTTTTTCTTCTTTAGTAGCCTAGGGTCTAGCCATAGGACTTTTCCTGTTGACTATTCCTAGAAAACTAGACATGGAACCCTTACCACTAGAAATTCTAAACTTTTCTCTACTCAACTTGAAGTTCCACATATTGCTCTCAACCTCTAAATACTTAGTAGGTGGGGTCACTGTGAGGGAAACTCAAGATGAGTCACCCTTAGGATTGTTGGACCTTAGGGTTGACCTTGGGTGTTGGTCTGGAGCTAAGGCACTCAATGCACTTATCCGTACCCACAATCAATCACAACCCTGAACTCAAATTTCTAGCCTAGATCCCTTGATCTTTTGGGATACTCATGTATATGGTCCCCTAAACCTACTAGCCCTAGGGCTATGGTTTGGCTAAGACCACTATGTAGAGGACCAATAACCCTCCATAGCCCAAAATCCAAAACAATTCCAAATATTCCCAAAAAATCTCAATAAATCCCAAATATTCTCAATTTCATTTCTCTCAACTACCACATGACCCAATTTGGCCAATTTGACCATCTTTAACCAAGATCCCCAAATTTGCCTTTAAAGTCCCAAATTTCCCCAAATCCAACTCAAATGTCCATCAATTTGATCTCAATAGACCACAATTTCAATCCTAAACTCAAATTAACTATTTATATGATCAAACTAAACCAAATTCAAGCCTAATTTGCCCATGATTTGAGCCCAATTTGTAGTCAGATTAAAACCCCAACTTTGGGCACATGACCTAAACTCACCAAATTGAACCCATAGCCTAGTCAATTCGCCCCAATTAATGTTGAAAAATATATATAACATTCATATACATCAAAATCAACCATCAATTGGCCTTGGTGAAGTCTCAAATCCATTTGATTTTGGCCCATCCAATTCATGTTGGAAACTCTTCATGAGGTCCGTATTGACCACTTATAACAATCAATTTGGACTTATCCCAAGGCTAACCCAAGCTAGACCCAAGCCTAGCCCAACATGACCAAATTGATTAAAGTTCAAAATTCCCTCAAATTGACCCTTCAATTGAACTCAAAACCATTTCCATTCTTCACCAAAGTTGTTCCTT
>NW_018235111.1:13108-13972 GCF_001263595.1 Phalaenopsis equestris
CCCCGGAGCCCCTAGCCCCCTCCCCCTGCCCGGCCAGCTAGCCTAGTGGCCAGAAAAACCCAAAATCAAGAGCCACTCCCATGGCACCTCACCCAAATCAAACCTAGAGGCCAGCTCATCCAAAAAAAATTGTGGAGCTTCTCTGCCCTCCACCTAAGCACCACAATGCACCCAAGCTTATGCCCTGAGAGCCACCCCATGACCATTTTTATAAGAACTCACCTCCCACGGCCATGGGAGGTGTGATGAAATTTCCTTAGAGAGGTCTCTCCAAACTTTGCACAGAGCTTCCCTAAGATCCCCTCAGTGCATTCCAACTATTTTTCCTCACCCATTTCCAGTGTCGGAGCCCAATTTTGAGCTTGGAACTCTCCCGGAAACTAGGACAGAACCCAATACACCTCCAAACTTTACCAAACTTCAATTGCTTGTGTCCACACCTTCACAAGAGTGGAAGAAGCCAAAGCCCCATCAAATCCCCCTTCCACAGAGCCTCTACCATAACTCTACTCTAGAACAACACCCAAATCCGGCCATGATCGAACTCATACCTAGGCCTTACACCAAGACCAAGGACTCAATCCCTAACCTCCTTGGACCCCAACGAATGTGCCGAGCACCTCTGATCGAAGCCTCCCTCCTCAGAGCAAAGGTATAAAACTCTTCCTCCTCCCGAGCTTATTTTGATTCCCCATTTAATTAAGCTTGATTTCATGGCATCTTAACCGTATGGATATGTTATCGCGTCAGACGGCACTTCAGGACGTGAACCGCGGGCCGAGTCAGCAGCTACGTGGATAGCGGCGTCCAACCAGAGCGCGCCACGCATGCCTTCGGAGCTGCCTAGGATCTAGTCAGCACGCG
>NW_018235111.1:14135-14666 GCF_001263595.1 Phalaenopsis equestris
AAGAGAGGAGAATAATGTGAAATAATTTTCAAGTCCATTTGGTGCATATTTTATTTTTAATTAATTAAAAATTGTTTTGAATCATTTGATTCTCCATGCATATTGACACATCACCTTGGCTTGAAATTTTGACATGTTGTAGCCTCTGTAAGGGGAAATATTCTCTAATTTTTCCAATGTTAGAGGAGGTTCCTATATATAGATCCATATTTTTCAAGTTATTTCACATCATTTTCTTCAAATAATCATGGAAATTATCATATTGATTATAAAATCCTAAGAAAATTTTGGAAGGTCCACCATGACTAGAGAAACTTTTAGAAATAATTTCATGGGTCAAGTCATTTAAAATGTCCTTAAATTTTGCAAACATTAAATCAATAAGATAATTAACTATGAAAAATATAAACATTTAAATGACTAGATTTTTGATCTCCACTGTGATTTATAATCCAGAGAACTCATCATAAAAATTTCAAAATATTTTGAGTTCATTTGACAACTTAAATTGATTTTTAAAGATAAATACCA
>NW_018235111.1:14767-14980 GCF_001263595.1 Phalaenopsis equestris
TCTTGGCATTTAAATTGTTTTTAAAAATTAAAATATAACTCAAAAAATTATGAAACTTAGTTTTTTGAGTTTTATGTGATCAGGGATATTTTATAAAAATCAAATAATATTTAGAATAAAAACTTGATTTTTAGCATATTTTAAATATTTAAATAATTAAAAAATTCATAAAAATCACAAAAATAATAAAACTCATGAAAATGTTCTAAATTA
>NW_018235111.1:16117-16907 GCF_001263595.1 Phalaenopsis equestris
TAACATGCATTTTAAGTTTCAGGTGGTAGAACGAGAAGACTCGCCAGGTACACTTTTACAGTTTTCAACATTCTCATTCTTGTACTTTGATACTGTACTTTTATACCTGCAAATTTGCATGCTAAACAACGATATCACCCTGTATGAAAACTAAAACCATCAGAACAACCACATAACCATAACCAAAATCAAAACTAAAATCAACCAAGATAAAATTCACCGCCACAACATTCAAAATATAAAACAACTCAAAATTTAATCACAAATATCACACAAAACCACAACTACAACTAAATTAAGATGTCTCTATCGGATGATCGGGAATCCCTCGGAGGAGGTAACCTATGGTTGCTAATGAGGCTTCCCAAGGTTTAAATGAAATTACGTAACTCATTAAGTTGGGTTTGATAAGTTCATTTAGACTAAGTGAATCCAATAGAAACTAGTGATGCCGGAACGAGGGAACCGTAGGATCCTAACCGGTGTTGCTCTAATCAACTTTAATATGCCCTCTATAAATTTTAAAGAACTTCAACCATAAGGCCACCTGATTTGATATTATAACTTGACACACTAGATTACTCAAACTCATTGTAGCAGGAGCTTGGACTAGCTTGGTGGGCAGCACGACCATCTTCAACAGCAAAACCTGTCTTCCTTAGTTAAACCAATCTTCCTTCCTTAGACCTAAACAACAAAGCCATAGGACTTAGAGGTTGCTTGCTTATGCAACGTAAATCCTCACCTTATCTTTAGGCCTTTGTATAGCCCTGCTATATAATATAAGCCC
>NW_018235111.1:16978-32110 GCF_001263595.1 Phalaenopsis equestris
TCATTTCACACGAATGTAAGCCCTAACTAATAAAATTGGCAGGATGAAACACCTTAATATTTCTCCTCAAAACTGAAGCCAAACATTAAGATAGCTTGGGAAGTCACCGAGGTTCTCCTCTGGATCCATGACAACCCCTAGTTCTTCTTCCTTTGGATTCTACAATAAAATGTTCCAAATTTAAACAAATCCTCTCGCACACGTCTATGTTCGATTTCGTTGAAGAGTCCTACTCTTTGAAATTCCTTGAAGATAATATTTTTTGATTTTTATCAAGAGTTTTCTTAGGTGGCTTTGATCATTTAAGATGTAATTAACTTTAGGGGCTTGCCCTTATAGGTAGCATGTCTGAACCCAGCTTAATATAAACCCTATTTAATCCTTTATATTAAATAGGGGAACTTGCCGGCAAATACAAAGGTTTCACAGACCAAACAGACGTCATACTTTCCTTAGTTTATTTGATAGAGCCTCATCCTCAAGTCTTGTGTTTATCCTTTGGGATAGATACAAGATTTGAGGTATAGTGCTCTTTCATTTTAAACAATGAAAAATATGGGGTCAGTTTTATTTCATACTTCAACATCCTTCCGAAGCGGGCGATGGAATTTTGATTCCAGCGACCGACAGCTTCTTACGGGCAACCCCACAAACCAACCCGAAATAGCGCCGACAAAGTTCCCATCAAGAACTTTATTTCTTTACAATCATCATCAATTCTCTCTTAGAAGTACAATGAATAAGAAATCTTTGACCTTCCCTCTCCTATTACAACCCTCAAAGAAAATGCTTCTCTTGTCTCCTTCTCTCTCCCACGCCCCCCTTATTTTTTCTCACGCTTCTCTTCCTTCCTTTTTCTCATGCTCCTCTCTCCTGCTCTAGGCTCTCCTCTATTAATGATAGCCCAAAAGAAATTCAAAATTCCCTCCAATTCCCCCTAAAAAAAAGTCACACCTTTTTGCACCAAGAGATAAGTCCCCTCATCTAGGAGACATATATCTTAATTAAAGAGCCTTCAAAAGTGTCTAGATGCATTAAACCACTCTATGGGACTTTTGAAATATTTAGATCCTTCAAAATCCACTCAAAATAGCCACGAACCGACTTACTCCATCATAATTCGTCTTTGGTGCTTATGGCGCTAGCCTAATGAAGTCCGCGCTGTTTTCTGGATTTTGGCCCTCTGGCGCCGCTTAATAGAGTCTGCACTATTTTCTAGATTCTAGCGCTTCTGGTGCCAAGTTGGTGCCAGGATCACAAAATCTCCATTTTTGCTCCAAATTTCCTTCTTTTTGCTACTTTTTGCTCCGAATGCCTAAAATTAATATACCTGCAAAAAAATCTGCGAATACCCTTCTTTAAAGTGTAATATAACAAAAATAAGCATAAAATGTACACATAAAATAGTAAATAATTTTTGTATATCAAAATCCCTCAAACTTAAACGTCACTTGTCCTCAAGTGACCCATTTATTACGTAAAAATATGACTTATGACAAATATTAACTTGTAAACTTTTATAATTTGCTATAATAAATATAATAGTATAACTTATGGAAAACTTTTAATAACTTAGATTAAAACTAAAAGTTTAATAACAATTAGTAATCAAGTTTAAGAGTCATGAATCTTCATTCATTTTAAGAAGAAATGTAATTTGTCATATAAAAAATACTTAGAACATCCATATGAAAAAAAAATTCATGAAAATTTTACTAGTAAGGATGCTAATACTCCAATAAATGTCTAGAAAATTTAATAAAGCCTTTATCCTTAAGTTGATTCAAGTGAAGCCAATTTTTTATTACGCACCTCCTCACATATTTTCTTTTCTTTATCTTTTTCTTTTCTTTTCTTTTTCCTCTTTTTTCTTCAGGATCATTTTCAATCCTTTCTTTCCTTTTCTTTTTCATTAAAATATTATTATATCTGAATAGCCTTCAATAATTTTAGACTTCACTATCCTCTTCTTGAAGTCAAAACTTCTTACCTTCCTTCACTTTATCAATTCATAATAGCTCTGAAGATTTTCAATAAAGTCTCATTCTTTTCTTCTTACATGAAACTCTAAGACTCTTAATACTTCAAAAATACAATTTTTTTTTACTTTAAATAGAAAAAAATAGTCTTATTCTTTCATACTAAATATCTTAACTCCAGAATTGACATCCATTATTAAAGATTTTTGCATAGATTTATCATAATATTTACAAAGAAAAATATATTTATTTAAAGTTAAACTCTAATATTCATGGTCATGTTAAATTAATTTCTAAAAGTATAATTAATTGAGGACAAATAAAGTTTAGTTCACTACTTTTAAAGAATTTTTTATTTCCCCCAAACTTAAGTTCTTAAAAAATAAGTAAAGCATGTAGTACAAAAAAAAACTTGCAGGTGAAAGAAAACAGTAAATGCATAAAAATAAAACTAACATCTAAAGGTTTCTGAATATGAAACTTTTCTCTTTATATTTTGTTGGTACTAACTTAAAAAGTACGTGCTTTAAAAAATTAAATGAGACATAATTTATCAAAGGATTTTCTAAGAAAAGATAAATTAAAGACATAAACAGTAAACTAAAGAAACTAAAAATGTTGAAAAACAAAAGTCTACCATTTACTATTACATATATCAGTTCATAGATCCACAAATTAAACACATAAATGTTCCATTTTGACCACCAATAATAAAACAAATCAAATAACAACACATAAAAATAAAGAAAATCAAAACAAAACTTTACTCTTCATCATCCTCCTCGTCCTCTTTCTCCTCATCTTCTTCTTCTTATGCATCATACCCTTCATGCACATAAGGCATAAAGCTAGGGCATGTAGGAAATTCTACATTATGATCACCCCTAAGAAATCTAGCCATCGCCTCCTCATATAAAATGTTGTGTTGGACTCTTTTCCATTTATAATCATCATTATATAAATTTTTGGCTTCTATACATCCAATTATATTATGCATTGCTATGAAATTTGATTGCTAAATCATTAAATTCTCCATAACGTTCTCAAGTGAAACAAAACCAAAAGTAGATTGTCCCGCAGTTGATGTGGATGGTCTATCATTTTTTCCAATCCTAGATCCAACAAATGATTCAAATTTATGCACAGTGGGTTTTTCAATTGGTTTTAGTGGTTGCAACACTTCTTAGTTTCCACCAAAGTCTACATCTGATTGTTCACATAAAGTGAAAATCAGGGCAGGATATCCCAATCCACTAGCTGTCCCACTCCTAACAATTCTCTGAGCATTTTACATAATAAGAGCACCAATATCCATTGCATTCATTTGTTGAATGCAAAAATTCAGTACGACTCTTTCTTTAGTTACTTTGCTCAGGTGATTTGTTGGAAGCAACTTTTCAGAGATGAAGTAATGACATAGCTTAGATTGAACATTCAACATGGAAGTCGATAAATTGACTTTGTGATTATCTTTTATTTTCCATTCTCCCCTTCCATCAGTTAGAAAGGCGATTACTTCATCAAGTGTTGAATCAATATAAAAAATGCACCATACTCACAATGAGGCATTTCATAGTCCATAAAATTCATTGATTCTTTGTCAAGTAAATTCAACTTGCTTACCCAAACAAAGATGTGATCACCCATTGTCATACGAAGTTTAGCATAGAATTCTCAATTCACGAGAACAAGGGCCACTGCAGTGAAGTAGTAGAAAGTTTCCCACTTTCGAGCAATAATTAGCCTTTCTATCTCTTCTCCCAGCTTCGTCCATTTTGGTATTATAGTTATTTCGAGCCTTATAGTTGACAAATCTCCTTGCATCAAAGTCTCCTATAGGCTTTCCCCTCTTCACTCGTGGTGCCATAGGAATTTCAAGTAAATTTAAATAAAATCCAAATAAAATCACAATATCAAAAATTTAACTCCAAAAGTAAGAAGATTTTGTAAAAAGGTTTTCACCAAGTGTTCTCTTTAAACTTCCTAAAAACACTATCAAATTTTCAATTTTTCAAAATGTGGGATAAATTCATAGTGAAAATAAAAAATTTCTATGTTATTACCAAGAGAAGATGAAATCCAAGACTTTTAGGCTTGGAAATCTCCTCAAATCCACCAAATGTGAAGCTCTAGGTTGAGTTTCAACCATGGTTTAGAGGTAGGAGTGACCTAAGCAAAAAAAGTGGGGTTTTACTGGAGATTTTCACAATTTTAAAATGATTTAGGCATTTTCAGGAAACTGGCACCTCAGGTGCCAATCTGGTGCCTCTAGTGTTGTCTCTCTATAAAGTGGCGCCTCTAGCGCCAATCTGATGCTTTAGGTGCCAAAGCCAAAACTTTCAGATTTCAATTTTTTTTCAAAAATCTACTACGAACTAAACCACATCAATACTTAAACAATTTTTTAGCACACAATTTCACAAAAAACACAAAACTCACGTTTATTTATAAAATCGAACTATTACAAACTAACAGTTTTCAAGCCAACATATCTAATTCAGCGTCGAAATCAAGCCAACAAACTAACGTTGAAGCCTAAATATCAAACATTTAACAAACAATACATATAGGGTTCCACAATAAAACTAAATCAGATCCAGTACAAACACATAACAACAAATATAACTACTAATACCATGTTAAATGAGTTTAGACATCTTTTTTGCTATCATCTTCTTTAATGTTCCCCATAGATTGGTAGTGCACGTATAAGTTGTAAAAAGGTCGGTGAGGAAATTTTTCCATTGAATCTTCTTCAAGCTAAGCAATTTTCTTGAACATTCACACTAAACTTTCTTCAATACAACCAATGTGTTCAAATTTTTCCATCATCCTCCAATCCAGATGGTTAAACATTTCAGAAACATTTCCAACTGAATGCATAAGATTTTATACATCTTTCTTCAACTTCTTAATTCTTCTTGAAGCATTCGAAGTAAAGTAAGGCTGAATAGGCATTGAATTTTAAGATGTTTGATACATCAATATATTCATATTATTTCCCTCCCCAATTCCTATATAGTTGCAAAAAATTTCTAGATTCATAGGCTTCCAAGGATAAAGCACTTTCTCCCAACTTTTATAAGGCACTTGCGGCTGACTACACAACAAGAATATGGTAGATGGTTGTCCCAGTCTAGAAGTTGATCCATTGATGATTAAACACAAAAAAATATTTAATATTAAAGCACCAATATCAATAGGTTTTCCGGTTTGAATACAGTAATTCAAAATCACACTTTCCTTCATCACTTTACTGATTTTCATAGTAGGAAGTAGTTTTGATACAATAAAGAAATATCACGTCTTCGATGCAATATTCAATAATGATGAAGAAAAACTTACATGTCTATTATCTCTCATCTCTCAATTTGTATCTTCATCAGTAAGATATCGATAAAGTTCATCCATATTATCTCTCGTAGGGACAAAATTTGCATAGTGACAAAAAGGAAAGCTTTTAATCATAAACATGTAGTTTATCCTTAAAGGAGTAAATTGTACACACCTGCCTCAAACATAGACTACACTTTGCTTAATTCCATGAAGATTAGCATAAAACTCCTTCACCACAGGAACTACAACAGTGGCAATGGTATGGCAAAGTACTTCTTAGCATCTTTGTGCAATAATCTCTTCCACTTGAGTATTCGATGTGTTGAATTCTCGATTGAAAAATCCTCACTCCTTGATTAGTCTCTTTTTCACAAGAAAGCGATCTTATAACTTCTGCGTATCAAAACTGACAAACTTTCTCCTTTTGAAAATTCCATATGTAGCAGTATCTTTAGTGGGAAGCAAATGGATTTGAAAAATGGTGGTTTTCCCTTCGTTTTCCCCTTCTTAAATATCTTTAGGAGTTGGTTTTAGGTAGTTACTAGGAAGAAATCCTGCTAAAAATCATCAAAAACCACCATTTGGATCATCCTAAGTCAATTTTGTTGCCGCGTCCCCAGCTCTCTAGAAAATGGCGCCTCGGATACCAGTCTAGATTTCTGCACCAATTTGTTTTAAATTCAAACGACTATAAATTTTCCATCTAAGTTAGTAAATAGAAATGTTTTAAATCATTTTCTTATTATATAAGTCGCTCAAATATACTGAATTCATAGAGAAAGCATATATATATATATGTATGGGTTGCCTCCCACAAAGCACTTGGTTTAATGTCGTCAGCCTGACATTCCAACTCTTTACTCTGGGTGACCCAACATTACAGCCTCTTCAATAACTGGTCTTTGACCATCAAAACTTGGTTTCACTATGTGTCCATTCACTTTAAACTCTTTACTCTGGGTGACCCAACATTACAGCCTCTTCAATAACTGGTCTTTGACCATCAAAACTTGGTTTCACTATGTGTCCATTCACTTTAAATATCTTTCAAGCCTTGAGAACTTCAATATTAACAACTCCATAGGGATAGACTTCTACAATTGTGAATGGCCATATCTACATAGACTTCAATTTTCCTAGAAATAATTTCAATCTTGTATTATATAAAAAAATTTTGTCCAGGATCAAATTATTTTATTATTATCTTTTGATCATGCCATTCTTTTATTTTCTCCTTATATATTCTAGCATTATCATAAGATTCATTCCTAATATCTTCAAGCTCATTCAACATTATTAATCTTTTCTCACTAGCATCTTTTAAATTAAAATTAAACTCTTTAATCACCAAATAAGCTTTATGTTCTAATTCTAGTGGTAAGTGTCAAGTCTTCCCAAAAATTAATCTATATGGGGACATTCCTATAGGTGTCTTATAAGCTATCCTATAAGCACATAATGTAGTATCTAATCTAGCAGACCAATCCACTTTATTAGGATTTATAGTTTTTTTTTAAAATTCTCTTAATATCATGATTCGATACTTCTGCTGGACCACTAATCTGGGGATGATAAGCAGTTGCAATTCAAATTATAATATTATATATTTCCACCAATTTTTCAATTCTTTTGTTCCGAAAGTGAGATACTTTATCAGTAATGATTATTCTTGGCTTTCCATATCTTGTAAAAATATATTTGATTAAAAATTTTTAAACAATCAGAGCATCAAATTAAGGTAAAGTAATTGCTTCAATCCACTTTAATACATAGTCAACTATAATTAATATATATACATTTCCATATGAAGGTACAAATGGTTCAATAAAATTTAATACCCACACATTAAGGAAATTAACTTCCAAAGTAACTTTTAGAGGCATATCATTTCTTTCTAAAATATTACCTACTCGCTGACATTGATCACATGTTTTAATATATAAATTGACATCTCTAAACAGAGTAGGCCAATAAAATCCAAATTGTTAAATTTTGTGTGTAGTTTTATCAAACCCAAAATAACCTCAAAATTCAAAATCATGTCATTTTTGGATAATTTCTGCAATTTCTTCATAAGGCACACATCTCCTCATAATTAAATATTTGCATTGTTTGTACAAATCTGGGTCATCCCAAAAGTAAAATTTTGCTTCGTGATAAACTTCTTCTCTTGTTGTTTTGTCATCCCATATAATAAAATACCACTAAAAATATAGTTTATAATATCAACATACTACAATATTTCTCATCCTTTAACATCATAAAGTTGTTCATTAGGAAAATTTTCATTAATTTCTTTTTCAAGATCAAATGTTTCTTCATGTTCCAGTCTAGATAAATGATCAACAATTTTATTATCAATTCCTTTCCTATTGACTACCATAAAATCAAATTCAAATTCTATAAAATCAAATTCTTGCATCAGAAGTACCCATCTAATTAATCGTGGCTTCACATCCTTCTTTCGCATCAAATACTTTATAGTCGAGTGGTCAGTACGCACAACACATTTAGCTCCAACTAGATATGACCTAAATTTATTAAATGCATAAAAAATGTCTAATAACTCTCTTTTAGTAGTGGTAAAATAAATTTGAGCATCATTGAGAGTTTTACTAGCGTAGCATATAACTTTAAAAATTTTATCATATATCTACGCTAAGACAGCTCCAATCACATAATCACTTGCATCACACAATAATTCAAATGGTTTCTCCCAATCAGGTGAAACAATTATAGGAGCAGTGACCAATTTTTCCTTCAATTTTCCTTCAATATTTCAAAAGCATTAAGGCTCTCTTGATTAAAATCAAATTTTGTATGTTTTTTTCAAAAGTTGGCATTAAACTAAATTTTTGAAAATTTTTTTATATATCGACTCTAAAAACTAGCATGTCCTAAAAAGCTCCAAACTCCTCTTATAGTCGAGGTGGAGGTAGGTTAGATATTACTCAAGTTTTTACCGGATCTACTTTGATGTCCTTTTCTGAACTTTTATGCCCAAGCACAACTCCTCCTACAACCATGAATTGATATTTTTCCTTGTTTAATAATAGATTCATCTTTTTACAACATTCTAGAACGTTCTCTAAATGATTTCGGCATATTTCAAATGAATTTCAAAACACAGAAAAGTCATCCATGAAAACTTTTATCCCTTTATCAATTAAATCATTAGAAATTGCTATTATACATCTTTGAAATGTCGCATGAGAGTTACATAAACTAAAGGGCATCCGTCGAAAAGCAAAAAATTCCATAAGGACTAGTAAACTTTATTTTTTCTTGATCCTCTAGAGCAATTGATATTTGATGATAGCTGGTATATCCATCTAAAAAGCAAGATTATCTGTGCCCAGCTAGTCTATCCAACTTCTGGTCCATACAGAGTAAACGAAAGTGTGATCTTTTTTGGTGACCCAATTTAATTCTCTATAATCTATGCAGTTTCACCATCCAGTGACTTGTCTTGTTGGTATTACGTCATTTTTCTCATTAGTCACTATAGTCACACCTCCTTTCTTTGGAACATAGTGAATTGGACTCACCTAAGGACTCTCTGAAATTGGATATATTATTCCCACATCTAACCATTTTAAAATCTCTTTCTTAACATATTCTTTCATGGTCGGGTTTAATCTCCTTTGAGGATCAGCTTTTGGTTCATGATGATCGTCCAATAAAAGTCTATACATACAAATTGAAGGATTGATTCCTTTAGTATCAGCTATTTTCCATCCAAAAGCTTTCTTATATCTTCATAAGGTTTCCAATAACTTTCATTCTTGTGCTTTAGTTAATTCTTAGAATAAGATAACAGGTAATGTGGATAAATCTCCTAAAAAGGCATCTTTTAAATGTGTATGAAGTGTTTTCATTTCTGGTTCAGGATGTTTTTCAATCAATAAGATCAAATTCTTGTTATTATCCGTAAAATCTAGCAATTTAAATTGTTCCTGAACATAATCCAATTCTTCATTACTCACTTCTATAGATTCATCTTGACTTTTAAATGCATTACGGGTTTAATCCTCTTACTTAAGAGGTTCTTTTTAAATTTTCTTTTTAAATGCATTAGTGAAATATTTATTGCTTAAATAGTCATTAATTTCTATTCCGAAGCATTCATCATCTCTTCCTTTTGTTGAATATCTCATTGACTTTACAATATTAAATGTGACTTCTTGATCGCTAAATCACATAGTCAATTTTATTTTCTGCACATCTATGAAAGTTATTCGAATGACAAGAAATGGTCTTCCTAAAATGATAAGAATTTCTTTATCTTCCTCCATATCTAGCACAATAAAATCTATAGTAAACATAAATTTATCAACCTTTACCAAAACATTTTCTATAACTCCTTTAGGATAGGTAATAGAACGATCAACTAACTAAAGAGTTATAATAGTAGGAGAAATTTCTCCTAAACCTACTGGCTCTCAAATCACATAAAGATTTTAAGCTTTTCCAAAAAATCTTTCGCCAATAGCATAAGGAATAGTAAAACTACCAGCATCTTTACATTTTTCAGGAAGCTTTTCCTGAATTATAGCGCTCCACTCCACACTAAGTGCAATAGTCTCATTATCCGTACACTTTCTTTTTTTATTAAGTATATCCTTCATAAACTTCACATAGCTTGACATTTGTTCCAGGTCTTTAACAAATGGAATGTTTATTGTCAATTTGATCAATATTTCCAAAAAAATTGTAAATTGATTATCTTTGTTTTTCTGCTTCAATCTTTGAGGAAATGGAGGTGGTAGTCTTTCTACAGCAATTTTCATTGGTTTGATAGGACATTTTGACTCAAGGTGAAAATATTCATTAAAATTTTCACTTTCCAACCCTTCTTTTTCTACTTTAACTTCAACTTCCTTTTGAACTTTTGTTTCTAATTCTTTTCCACTTCTAAGTTGAATGATCTTAATTTGCTCTTTATTTAGATCTATAGGATTTACTTCAACAATATTAGGCAACGTTCCTGAAGGTCTATTGATATGTGCAGTAGCAATACATCCCAATTTATTTTTCATATTTCTAATTGTAGCTCCTTGACTTTATAATTCACTTATCATTTGCAATATTAACTTATCCATTGATAATTTATTCTCCTTACTCTGCAAATTGCTACTGATTCTTGAAGGTTAATAAGGTTTGCAGTCAGAATTCTCTTAATTGTTGGAGTTTCCCAATGGGTTCACAGCGTTGTTCCCCAATTGTAGATTTACAGCATTAGAGTTATTATTACTCTAACTGAAATTTTGGTGCTTTTTTCAACTAAGATTTTAATAATTGGAATAATGATTATTAGATTAGTTGTTTATTGCATTTAGAGTCTTATACGAAGATTTAGATTTTATCATTTATCATAGAGAATTTTCCTCAAGCACAATAGGTTTTTGAGAATAATTTATTTCATATTGCTCTATCTTCTTTGATATTACAGCAATTTGTGCAGCCAACATAGATATTGCATCAGAATCATGAATACTAGCTACTCTTTTTAGTGTTACCCTTTCAAAGGGTCATTGAAAATTATTAATAGACATCTCTTCATATAATGAATACGCTTCATCAAATGGTTTTGACATTAATGATCCACCAACAGCAGCATCAATTATTGATCTAAGAGATCCAAATAGTTCATTATAAAAAGTTTGAATTATTAACCAATCTGGCAACACATGGTGTCGACACTTCCTAAGGAGATCTTTAAATCTTTCCTAAGCTTAATAAATTGATACCCCTTTAAACTAACAAAAAGTTGTAATATTATTTCTAAGCTTAGTAGTTTTTAATGGTGGGAAATATTTAGATAGAATTTTTTGTGATAAGTCTCCCCATGTTCTAATGGATCTAGGTGCTAATGAGTTTAACCACATCTTAGCTTTATCCCTTAGTGAAAAAGGAAAAAGTGTAAGTTTAACTACATCATTCAACACTCCATTATACTTAAATGTAGCACAAAATTCTAGAAAACTCGTAAGGTGTAAATTAGGATCTTCAATTGGTGTTCCCCCAAACTGAATATTTTGTACCATTTGGATAATAGCAAGTTTAAGCTTAAATGAATTGGCAGCTAGCATAATCTCTTAAAGGTCTCTGATGATGTTCATTATCACTCCCAAAATTATATGAGTTGTAAGCCATTATGTTCAAATTATCTCTCTTTTTGTTGTTTATGAATTTTTTTGGATGTTCTTTGTAATTCTGAATTGTAAAGTATTAAACCTATTGATCTTAAACTACACATAAGCAAACATAATAAGCAATAAAAATAAACAAACACACCAAAATATAAAAATATTTAATTAAACTACAAATAGTTTTTCAGTTCCAACAAAATGTTATCAATTATAAAGTAATTTTTCGTTATTCCCCAGCAACAGTGCCAAAAACTTAATGCATGTAGGTTAGCACTAATAATTAATACAAAGTTCAATCCCATTAAAGATAAACTCAATAAAATAATTTTATCCTTTAAAATCTCTAATCTTCCAAACCCATAATAATAACACATGTATATGTATCGGTCAAGTAATAAAGGTCTCTAATGGAGTCCTAAGTATCGATCCCATGGGGAGCTGGAAATTCTTATGGCTATAACATCAAACACACTATTCAAAATATAAAGCTTGCTTTAGTAAATTAAATCTAAAGTAAATTTAATGTTTGTTAAATGAAATGTAGTTAAAAGAACTGAGTTAACTAAACTAATTGCTAAACTGCAAAAGTAAACTAATAAAGACTAAACAGAGTTTTGAAATTAAAAGTTTAAATTTAAGAAAGTATCCTTCCCCTTACAATGATTTTATGTAATTTCATGAAAGTAAAATCATTTAAAAATACATATGAAATTGTATTGTGCTAAATAGGAGCAATCCAAATCTTTATCCTCTGAGAGAGCATAAATAACATTGACTAATCCAAATTTTGGTCCCTAAATCTGTGGTTAGCTTGAGAGGATATTGGCTCTCACTCTAGGGCTCTCACTTCTCCCTCACCTGAGGGTTAACTATCTCACTTTAGTTTCCAAGAGCATAGCTCTTTCAGATCATATGTTTCTCAACAAATTTTAACCTTTCAAATGGTCAGGTCAAAAAGTAAATGAAGATGTGAGTTCAAATCATCACAATTTATTGACATTTAAAACCTCATAAAATAAAAATAATTTTTTAAAAAAATCATATCTCAATGTAGGGAGGAAAACAAAGAAGATTACTCAGAATTCATGAGAAGGATACGACAACACACGAATTTCATATATAAAAACAAGTTTACAAAACAAATAAAGTAAAGAACACAACTTATATCACACTCCTTCCCAAGCGATCCCTAGAAGTTCCCTTCAAGCACTTTCTCTCTTTATAATCACACTCAATAATCACACTCAATCTCTCTTAGAAGTGTAATGAAGAAGAAATCTCTCACATTCCCTCTCCTCTTACAACCCTACAAGAAAATCCTTCTCTTCTCTCTCTCTATCTCAGGCCCCCCTTCCTTCCTTTTTCTCATGTTTATCTTCCTTCCTTTTTCTCACACTCCTCTCACCTGTTGTAGACTCTCCTCTTTTAATTAGGTCACAAAAGGAATTCAAAATTCACTCCAATTTTCCATACCAAAAGTCACATATTTTTGCACCAAGAAATAAGACCCCTCATCCAACAGATATCTCTTCATTAGAGAGCCTTCAAATGTGTCTAGATGCATTGAACCACTCCATGGGACATTTAAAATGTTTGGAGCCTTCAAAATCTACTTAAATATAGCCACGAACTGACTTACTCCATCAAAATTCATCTTTTGTGCTTTGGCTCAAGTTTGGTGCCTCTAGCTCCAGCCTAATAAAGTTTGTGTTGTTTTCGAAATTTTGTCACCTCTGGCGCTAATCTGGTACTTCTAGTGCCGCTTAATGGAGTCTGCACTATTTTCTGGATTCTGGTGCTTCTGGCACAAGTCTGGCACCGCTTCTCTGAAAAAAGGTGCCTCTGGCGCCAGGATCACGAAATTCTCCGTTTTAGCTCCAAATTTCCTTCTTTTTGCTACTCTTTGCTCCAAATTTCTTAAATTGATATACCTGTAACAAAAACATGGAAATACCTCACTTTAAAGTATAATATAACCAAAATAATCATAAAATGTACACATAAAATTTTGATGTATCAGTCGACAGTGCCCCTAACTTCACTACAGTTACAGGTGACCTGACCCTAGTCAGTCGGCCACCTCAGCCACCGGAAAACCCATGGTTGAGAACCCCCAAATGATCAAAACACAAAAATTAAACTCACATTATCTCGCTAAGCCCAATTGGCCATTGGATCTCTTCTTCATTCCACCTAAGCGGCTGCTTTGCCACAATGGCATGCCCTGTTGGCCACTCCCCATGACCAAAGAGAGAGCATGCAAAAACCATAATAAGACTCTGTTAAAATTCTCCCATATTTTCTAGCAACCTAGAGAAGCTCAGCCTAACCATTTTCATCCCCTTATACCCATTGTAGAACCCTAATTTCAACACTGAAATTCTATTTTCACGGTCATACCACGAAGTGTTACCAAACTTAAAATTAATTATCCCATAAGCTTCACCATAGCCAAAGAAGACTTCCCCAACCAAATCCCCATCCTTTTTGGTACTCAAACCTAGCTATAGACAAAGCTCAAATCACCCTTTGGTTGAATTTTTACTTGAACTCAATCTCAGCTCAAATTGACACTTGGACAAGGTTCCCCAGCTCATAACAAAGCTCAGGGACAAATCCAATTGAGGTTGCAACTCTTGGACTAAGGTATGGACCATTTTCCCTCAAACTGAGCTCAATTTGGTCATTTGTGAAGCGAACATGTATCTCATACTTGACTAACCATTTAGGTAGGTTCTTATTGAGTAGATGAAGCTTTAGAAAAAAAACCCAAGTGATTTGGTTGAGAATCGAGTGAGAACCTACATTTACAAGGCAGATGGTTTACGGCTTAGGGCCATTGGGTATGGTGACCAGAAGTCATCCGATCGTGGGTGTATTGTACGGACGTATCAGATTGCATCGAATAAGGAGATGAAACGGTAAAGGTGGGACACATGGTGGCTGACTCAGAAGGCAACGCCCAATAACGTGATGACGCGTGGAATATTAGGAGATATTGAGGATTGTGTGTCGGCTGACTGGTTTAAAGAAAAAAATAGGATTTAACGATTTATTTAATTAAGAGAATTAAAAAAATCCATAACTTTATGAAGAAAAAATGATAAAAATAAAAGAAAAATACACACTTGCTTAGTGAATAGTGGAGATGTCGGCATTATTTCGGGTTGGTTTGTGGGGTTGCCCGTAAGAAGCTGTCGGTCGCCGGAATCAAAATCCCGTTGCCTGCTTCGGAAGGACGTTGAAGTATGAAATCAAACTGACCTCATATTTTTCATAGTTTGAAATGAAAGAGCATTGTACCATGAAAGAGCATTGTAGAGCATTGTACCTCAAATCCTGTATTTATCCCTAAGGATAAACACAAGAATTGAGTATGAGGCTCGTTGAAATAAACTAAGGAAAGTATGACGTCTGTTTGGTCTGCGAAACCTTTGTATTTGCCGATAAGTTCCCCTATTTAATATAAATGATTAAATAGGGTTTATATTAAGCTGGGTTTGGACACGCTTCCTATAAGGGCAAGCCCATATAGTTAATTACATCTTAAATGACCAAAGCCACCTAAGAAAACTCTCGATAAAAATCAAGAAATATTATCTTCAAGGAATTTAAAAGGGTAGGACTCTTCAAGAAATCAGACATAGAAGGTGTGCAAGGGGATT
>NW_018235111.1:32381-32822 GCF_001263595.1 Phalaenopsis equestris
GGAATCCTAAGACGAGTTAGGGCTTGGCTATACAAGCAGGGCTATACAAAGGCCTAAAGATAAGGTGAGGATTTACGTTGCATAAGCAAGAAACCTCGAAGTCCTATAGCTTTTTTGTTTAGGTCTAAGGAAGGAAGATTGCTTTATCTAAGGAAGACAGGTTTTGCTGTTGAAGATGGTCGTGCTGCCCACCAAGCTAGTCCAAGCTCCTGCTGCGACGAGTTTGAGTAATCTAGTGTGTCAAGTTATAATATCAAATCAGGTGGCCTTATGGTTGAAGTTCTTTAAAATTTATAGAGGGCATATTAAAGTTGATTAGAGCAACACCGGTTAGGATCCTACGGTTCCCTCGTTCCGGCATCACTAGTTTCTATTGGATTCACTTAGTCTAAATGAACTTATCAAACCCAACTTAATGAGTTCCATAATTTCATTTAAACC
>NW_018235111.1:33095-33771 GCF_001263595.1 Phalaenopsis equestris
TGTAAAAGCGTACCTGGCGAGTCTTCTCGTTCCACCACCTGAAACTTAAAAATGCATGTGAGGGCATTTATGAAGAGCAGGAAAAGTAGGGTTCTGGGGGGTTTCCTAACCCTATGGTTGTATTTTGGTGAGTCCTTACAAGTTTATTTAAGGATGATTTCATTAAGCAAAGTATTTTAAGTTTAATAGACATCTGAGGTATCCAACAAGTTAGAAGGAGGAAACAGGTCCATGCCTAGCTCTCACCAACTGGTGAAAAGCCTCAAGTCCATTAGTCTCGAGTCCATTTAAACTTATTATGTTGCTTAATGGTTCATATAGTGAATACCCTTATTACTCAGCGAACATTGATGTCTCAATTATCCCTAAGAAAGGGGTAATTATCATTTGTCATTCAATTTAAGAATTATGTGGGTGAAGACCCTTAAAGGGGCAAGTTAGTCTAATTTGAATAACTTAGCCAAATTTTAAGCTTAATTGGGCTTAGTGGCGTTTCAAGGATGTTTTATTTATTTATGTTTATTTCTCTAATCCTCATTTAGTCAATTTTGATTTAGCCTAATTCACCACTAAGCCCTTAAGACCTAGGTGAGTGTCTTAACTAGTTTTGAAAAGGGTTAAGTTTTAAGTGGTCATGATTCATGATTTGGATTCTATTTGAAAATCAAGATAGGGG
>NW_018235111.1:33951-36510 GCF_001263595.1 Phalaenopsis equestris
AAATTGATTAAGATTAGAAGTTACCCATTTTCCCTCCTTGACTTAAGCCTAAGTGTTAATTAAGGCTAAATTTCCAAAATTACACATTTGCCCCTAAGGCTCTAACACTTCATAATTTGTCAAATTCAATTCAAATGACTTTGAAATTTTTATCCTACCTCATTCATGGGTCAATTGAGACATCAGAGGAGAAAATGTGTGATTTTTAAAAATTTAATTTAATTTATATAATTATTTTAATGCAAAAAATAGGATTTTTCAAAGAAAATTCCTAACTTGACCAAGATAAACTATAATCCCTTGAAATTTTTATTGTAGGTAGACCTAGACCAGAGGAGACTTTGGATAAAATTTCATAATTTTTTGAATTCCTTGTGATTTATTAGAATTATTTTAAATTCTGGGTTATTTAATAAAAAAAAATATTTTAGGTGGTGAAAATTAAGTTTTATATTTTTGAAAAATCTCTCTAAGGTCAAAGAACTCAAAAGAGCAAATTTTATATTTTTCTTATTTTTCCTTGATTTATTTGAATTATTTTAATGAAAACTTATTTTTAGCCCTTTAAAAATTATTTTATAAGCTTTGAAATTCAATATCTTTATTTAGAAAATCAGGAAAAATATTTTGATTGTTCCTAAGTGATTAGGAAATAATTTAGAGCATTTCCATGAGTTTTATTATTCTTATGATTTTAATGAATTTTTAATTATTTAAATACTTAAAATGTGCCAAAAATTAAGTTTTTCTTTTAAATATTATTTTATTTTTATAAAATATCCCTGATCACAGAGAACTCAAAATACTAAGTTTGTTTCATAATTTTTTGAATTATATTTTGATTTTTAAAAAATTATTTAAGTGTTAAGAGTGGTATTTATCTTTAAAAATCAATTTAAGTTATTAAATGAACTCAAAATATTTTGAAAGTTTTATGATAAATTCTTTGGATCATAAATCACAGTGGAGAAAAAAAATCCAGTCATTTAAATGTTTATATTTTCCAAAGTTAATTATCTTAGTGATTTAGTATTTACAAAATATAAGTGCATTTTAAATGACTTGACCCATGACTTGACCCATGAAATTATCTCTGATTATGGTTGACCTTCCAAAATTTTCTTAGGATTTTATAATTAATATGATAATTTCCATGATTATTTTAAGTAAATAATATTAAAAAACTTGAAAAATATGGATTTTTGTATAGGAACCTCATCTGACTTTAGAAAAATCAGAGAATATTTCTCCTCACAGAGGCTACAATATGTCAAAATTTTAAGCCAAGGTGATGTGTCAATATGCATGGAGAATCAAATGATTCCAAATAGTATTTAATTAATTAAAAATATTTTATACATCAAATGGACCTAAAAATTACTCCACATTATTCTCCTCTGTTCATTGAGTAAGTGGGTATTTTTATTTTATTTTTGTGATTTTTCTACACAAAGTTATGGATTTTCTAATTTAGGGGTATTTAAATAAATAGGAAAAAGTCCTATTTATCTATTTAAATAGCGCGTGCCACCTCAACCTACGACGGCTCCGAAGGCATGCGTGGCGTGCTCTGGTTGGATGCTGTTGTCCATGTAGCTTGCTGACTCGGCCCGCTGTTTATGTCCCGAAGCGCTGTCTGGCTCGATCTCCCCGTCCATTTGATACACGCATGATCAAACGGCTCCCCGTCATCGTCCAGGATAGAATGATCCCGTGCCCGTCCACACTAAAACCTTAAGATCATGGCCTAGACTCAACCAAATCACTTTGGGTTTGATCCTATGGACTCGTCTAAGTGAGACGAACACATCCATATGGTTAAGATGTCATGAAATCAAGTTTAAGTAAATGGAGAATCAAAATAAGCTCGCAATGAGGAGGAGGAGTTTTATACCTTTGCTCTGAGAAGGAAGGCTTTGATAAGAGGTGCTTGGCACGTTCGTTGGGGTTCAAGGAGGCTAGGGATTGAGTCCCTAGTCTTGGTATAAGGCTTAGGTATGAATCCGGCCAAGCTCGATTTCAGGTGTTGGTCTAAAGCTATGGTAGAGGCTCTGTGGAAGGGGGATTTGATGAGGCTTTGGCTTATTTCACTCTTGTGAAGGTGTAGGCACAAACAATTGAAGTTTGGTGGAGTGTGGAGGTGTATTGGGTTCTGTCCTGGTTTCCGGCAGGGTTTCAAGCTCAAAATTGAGCTTCAGCAATGGGAATGGGTGAGGGAAAATGGTTGGAATGCACTGAGGGGATCTTAGGGAAGCTCTGTGTGAAGTTTGGAGAGGCCTCTCTAAGAAAATTTCAGCACACCTCCAATGGCCGTGGGAGGTGAGTTTCTATAAAAATGGTCATGGGGTGTCTCGCAGGGCATAAGTTTGGGTGCATTGTGGTGCTTAGTTGGAGGGCAGAGGAGCTCCATAGTTTGATTTGGATGAGCTGGCCTCTAGGCTTGATTTGGGTGAGGTACCATGGGGGTGGCTCTTGTTTTTAGGCTTTTCTGGATATTAGGCCGGCCGGCCGGCCAGGGGGAGGCGGCTAGGAGCTGAGGGAACCAAGGGGAATCCATGA
>NW_018235111.1:36674-37416 GCF_001263595.1 Phalaenopsis equestris
GGCTGTGGTGGAGTTAATTTGGTGGCTTTAAGGTGGTTAGGTCACATTTAGTGTAGGGGTCCAAGTGGGTGCAAATGACCAAAACTTGGGTTTGGGCTAGGTTAGCCATGTCAATTGGACCAAATAATTGTTGAATTTGGTGTATATGATCACAAGGAACAACTTTGGTGAAGGATGGAAATGGTTTTGAGTTCAATTGAAAGGTCAATTTGAAGGAATTTTGAACTTTAATTAATTTGGTCATGTTGGGCAAGGCTTGGGTCTAGCTTGGGTTGGCCTTGGGCTAAGTCCAAATTGATTTGTTTAAATGGTCAATAGGGACCTCATGAAGAGTTTTCAACATTAATTGGATGCCAATTTGGAGGTTAAGTCAATCAATTAGGTGAAATTTAGGGACTTAGCCAATTTGGGGCTAAATTTGGGAATTTAGGATTTAGGCCAAAATCAAATGGATTTGAGGCTCCACCAATGTCAATTGATGGTTGATTTTGATGTACAGGATTTCCATAAAGATTTTTTAACATTAATTGAGGCCATTTGACTAGGCTATGGGTTCAATTTGGTGAGATTAGGTCATATGGTCAAAATTGGGGCTTTGACCCAAATCAAAATTGGGCTCAAATCATGGACCAATTGAGCTTGGATTTGGCTTAGTTTGGTCATATCAAAAGTGAATTTGAGTTTGGGATTGGAATTGGGGTCAATTTAGATCAAATTGGTGGACATTTGAGTTGGACTTGGG
>NW_018235111.1:37496-51709 GCF_001263595.1 Phalaenopsis equestris
AAGCCATGGACCAATGGAAACCCCATTTTGGGTCCTCTACATAGTGGTCTTAGCTAAAACATAACCCTGGGGCTAGTAGGTTTAGGGGACCATCTACATGAGTATCCAAAAAGATCAAGGGATCTAGGCTAGAAATTTGAGTTCAGGGTAGTGAGTGATTGTGAGTGTAGATAACTGTAGTGAGTGCCTTAGCTCCAGACCAACACCCAAGGTCAACCCTAAGGTCTAGCAATCATAAGGGTGACTCATCTTGAGTTTCCCCCACAGTGACCCCACCTACTAAGTACTTAGAGGTTGAGACCAACATGTGGAACTTCAGGTTGAGTAAAGAAGAGGGTAGAATTTCTAATGGTGAGGGTGCCATGTCTAGTTTTCTAGGAATAGTCAACAGGAAAAGTCCTATGGCTAGACCCTAGGCTACTAAAGAGGAAAAACTAAACCTCAACAAAAAATGAGGTCAACAGGAGAATAATGTGAAATAAAGATTAAAATTATTTGACTTATATTTTATTTTTAACTAATTAAATACTAAAAATTTAAGTAAATTATAACTTATAAAACATTAATCACCATGAATTATGCTATTTGGGGTCTAAACCTCTCATCATTAGGAGTGTTCTCTGATTTTTCCAAAGTTACAGAACACCTCTAAGTAGGGAGGCCATAATTTTTAAAATAAATCACCTCTCTTTATTTAAAAAAATCATAAAAATTACAATATAAATCAGAAAAATATAAAATTTATTTTGGTAAGTTCACTATGATCATAGGACTAAGAAAAAATTTAGATCATATTTAAATAATTAAATACATCACTTTATGAAATTAATACCTTAAAATATAATCAAAATTTTAATAATTAAAATATAAATAAAAAATCACAAAATTAACCCCACACTATAAAAATGACCATATTAACTCTCTGCAAAAAAATTGAAATCATTTTTAATTAATTTACACACTAAACTTGATTTTTTAAGCTAAATATGATTTTTGCACTAAAATAATTACATAAACTAAATGAAAGGTCAAAAAATTATAAAAAGTGGTTCTTTGTGTTACTCCTGATCAGAAGCATCTAAGAAAAATAGAATTGAATTTTAAGTAAAAAAATTAATCTTTCATTATTTCCCATAATTTTAAATAATTTAAACAATGCTAAGAATCACAAAAATATGAAAATGTACCAAATTCTTAAAAATCACTTCATAATAATATAAAATCACTTGAAATATTTTTCCTAATTTTTTAAATAAATTTATGAATTTTTAAATGCTTAAAAATGAATTACCCAAAATTTTCCACTAAAATAATTATAATAAATAAAATATAAATAACAAAAATATGAAATTTATTTCTCTCGGTTTTCTGGACTCAGAGAGGTTCAAGAAAAAAATAATTCAACTTAAATAATATTTTTATATTTGATTAATAATCAAAATCATTAAATAATTATATTAATTAAAATATAACTTAAAAAATCATAAATAATAGTCAGAGTGGTTCTCTGACCTAGCAAAATCTCCAATAATTTTCCTAATGACATATAGTTTATTTTGATTGATTAAATGAATTAATTTTGAAAATCCTTATTTTTGAGTAAAATAATTATTAAAAATTAAATTAAATTTTAAAAATTACATTTTATCCTCTCATATTTTATTTGACCCATGAGTGGGGTACTATAAAAATTTTAAAGTCATTTGAGTTATTTTTAATGAGTTATAATGTGGAGAGCCCTTAGGGCAAAATGGTAATTTTGAATTTTTAGACCTTAATTAAATTTTAGGATTGATTAAAAGGGTAAAATGGTAATTTTGATCATAATGAACTCTTTTGGATGATTGAAATATAAGGGATTAAATGGTAGAAGCCAATACCTCACTTTTCAACAATAAGGGTACCATTGTAATTTTCCTTAACTATTTTAAATGGGAAGTTAATTAAATTAAGTGATTCTAAGGTGAGAGGTTTGATTTTGCAAAATGATAACTTATTAATTTAGGAACCCTAGTTATTGTTTGAGAGATATTATAATCATTAATAAAGACTAAGGATACCTCATAATTTAATATCCCTAAGAGTTATCAATCTATCCACACATAAGACTTAAGAGTTTAACACTGAACTGGGCTTAATTTGAATTTGCTTAATGAGGTTTAAGAAACATAAAAAATTAATAAAGACTAAGGATACTTCATAATCTAATGACCCCTAGCAAAAAGATAATGATATAATAAGTTCAAATGAACTTGGAACATTTCAAAGGATTCTAAAGGTTATTCGTGGTCAAGCTCCGAACACCCAAATGATCTTTTGGATATTTTGAAGTACGAATGAAGCTATTATAATTTGTTCCAAAAAATCATCCATTAAGATTTTAGGGAACCACCAAGTTATGACACAAAATTTAGTAGGGTAGCTTGAGCTTTCTTTTCTGTTTTCTTTCCTGCAATTTATTTAAATTTCCGCAAAATTATACATATAATGTGAAAGCTAATCTTTCTGTGGGAGTACAAGAAGATGACAGTTATGCATTTACATTTTTGTACTACAATTTTCTTTCATTTACTTTACAACACTTTCTTACATGTTTACTTTACTATGCAAAACTTGAAACAAATTTTCATGCAATGTCAAAACAAAACAAGTTTTTCAAAATCAATCAACCTTTTTTTTCAAAATTAAACAACATTTTCAAAACCAAAACAAAAAAAAACATAACTTCATAACACATCATTTTGAATTTATAGGATTCCCTTGGATGAGGTAACTCACAGTTGCAAACGAGATCTCCCTAGTTTAAATGAGCTTAACAACTTGTTTAGACTAAGTAAATTCAAAAGAAAATAGTGGTAACAAAAAGAGGGAGCCATGAGATCTTAACCGATATCGCTCTAATCAAATTTAACCCCTCCCCCAAATAAGACATTGGAACATAACAAAACAAAGCATTGAAATATACACATGGTTTAACCTTTTGAACGTTAGGATTGCTAGTTTGACGGGGAGCCTAGAGCTAGCACAATGGGCATCACGACAGGTTGAACTACAACAACTAATTTTTTTAGAGCTAAACAACAAGTTATAGGACTTCAAGGTTGTCCACTTAGTGTGACATAAATTCTCAACTCATCTTTAGGCCTTTTCATGATCATGTCATGCAATCTAAACCCTAAATCTATTTAGGCTCCTAGGTTGTAGTTTGTTACAACATAAATCCTCCTATCTTCCAAGCTATTTGTTTGACTATCTCACACAAATGTAAGCCTTATATAATAATAATTGGCAGAATAGAACATTTAGTAACATTTCATCAAAAAAAAAGCCAAACTATAGGATAAAGTAGGAAGCCACTGAGGTTCTCCTTAAGATCTGTGGCATCCCCTAGTCTTTCTTCTTTTGGATTCCATATTAAATGTTCAAAAATTGATCTTCTCTCATTTGACACCCCTTTGTCCGACCCTGAGAATCTTAACCATGAAGGAGTTATTTTCTGATCCAAATCGAGAGTTTTATTAAGTGACTTAAGTCATTTAAGATGTAATTAACTATAGGGGCTTGCCCTTTTAGGAAACTTTATGAAACCAACTTAATATAAACTCTATCTAATCTTCCATATTAGATAGGGGAACTTTCGGTCAACATAAAAGGTTTTCGCAATCAAAAATGAATGTCTTAAATTCTTTAACTTTTTAATCAAGCTTTACGAGAAAGTAGTGTATCTATTCTATGGTATAGACGTAATGCTTGTGGTGTTGTGTTCGATCATTTAAACTATTGCAGCTATGGGATCAGTTTGGTCTCATATTTTTAAAATTAAAATACTACTTTTTATAATATTTTTAAAAGCAAACGACGATCATTCCATTTGGCGATCGACAAATATAAACCAACAACAATCGTAGTCGTCTTCACAACTGTAATTTCAACAATCAACCCCATCATCGATAGACAAGAAATCAATGTTCGAGAGGATGAACAAAGAATATCCATTCAAGATAGAAGCAGTCGGAAAGATATTTCGTAGCTTGTTGAAAATACCAAAATTCAAATTGTGAAGCTAGAAGACCGAGAGAAGTTGATATGAAAGATAATCCCAATTTTTGTCCTAATCATAAGATGCTTGCACACAAAATTGAAGAATGTTTTGTCTTCAAAGATTGGTTGGAGCATAACTTCAAAGGTGAGAATATAGTAATCCTAAATGAATACCTGAAAGAACATGAAAAAGGTTCAGTTAATATGATTTTGGTTGATAAAATTATTCCTAGTAATCCTTACAACAATGATAACAACGATACTGCTCAGTGTAAATCTCTTGAGAAGACTTTTGGGGACTTCCAAATCACTTATGACTCAACATCAAAGATAATGAAATCTTCCAGGAAAGAAAAGAAAAAGAAAGAATAAAAAAGGGGTAGATGTCTTTTAGATAAAAGGGTTGTTGTTCCCTTTGTATCTTTCACTTCTCATATTCCTCCACAATCTATTAGGATACTTATCTCGGATAAAGGGAGAAAAACCCTCGAGCCATTGACCTTGTATGAATTTATCTTCACTATGAATAATAATACTTCCAGTTCTGCTTACATCTTATCTATTTCTGATACTAATCTTGAAAATGGACAATCCAATTTCGATCCTATAGAAGATACTCAAATCTTACACAATCTAGATGAGTTTAAAGCAATCAAGGCATCGATAGTTCTAATAACAGTGAAAACGGAAATGACTTTGGGACTCTCAAATTATAAGGAGTACCAATTTCCATAGAATTGGAACTCTCTGACTCGAAATAAAAAGAGTCAAATGACACAACAGAAGAAATAATTGAAATCAACTTGCAATGTGGAAGGGTTCTACTTCCAAGGATGACTCTAAAAGAAAAAAAAAATCAATATTGACACCAGAGGCAACCATTCCTCCAATACAAGAAAATTTTTCTTAAGGAAACAAGGGTAGTTCCCACAACAAAGTAGACTATAATTATTATCCAATTTAAGAAAATTACCAGCAAAGTTGAGCATCTACGATGCCCTTGACCTTTCTAAAGAAATGAGAGAGTCACCGATAAAAGCTCTTTCAGATCCAGAACTTTATTTAGCTCAACTTGCTAGTACATCTTCAAATGAGGTTTACTCATTAGAAAAACATACCAAATAACTTTCTCTGACAATGACTTGTTGCTCAAAAAAACCAAACATAATCGTCCATTAAACATCATAGTGAACATTAACAACACTGCACTCCTAAGAGTGTTTATTGATCCTGGAGCCTCGATTAACATTATGAACCTAAGAACTCTTGCATATTTGGACATCAAAGCTTGGCAGCTAACTAGAGATAAAATGATGTTATGAGGATTCAACTAACAAGGAGCACAAGTTGTTGGATCAATTACACTACCTTAAAAATGGACAATTTGGTGATAATGGCAAAATTCAACATCATCGACTTTGAAACTTCTTTTAATGCCTTAGCTGGTAGACCATGGCTTCATGAGCATAAGATGGTTCCCTCTTCATTCAATCAATGCATAAAGTATTTACAAAAAGGCCAAGCGTGTTGTATGATAGCAGATCTACAACCATTTGTATTCTATGAATTTGGTGTACATGAAGATGTTGCATAATGTTCTCTAGAAATGTAGTAAAGACACCAAATACAGAAGAAAAGGACAAAGACAAGAAAATGAGTGAAAATGACCACAACACAGGGAAACAAGTTGACAAACATTTTTCCTCAACACCCACAAAGGATAAGAACTCTCATCAGAATCGGATCCAAGCTCAAGATCAGGGACAAGGATGAGAGAGGGAAAATCCAACAATCGATATGAAGAAATGATCCCAAAACTGCTTATATGCAACAGTATAACAATAATTCTCATTATATTTTTCACTTATATTCCCTTATTTTGCAAAAAAACCCAAAACTTGATCCTAAAAAAAAAATAATTTAACTTTCAATTTATATATATTGGGATACTACGTAAGTATACGTATTGTTATCAAGTAATATAGTACTTTTTTTATTAAGACCAGAATGTCAAACCCACATGGAAGATATGCAATATGCAATTTTTGGAAAACTTTCTATTTTTAAAAAGATAATTATTTAAACTAAAGAAGTTTTTACAGTAAAGAAAGTTTAAATATTTTTGATAATTTTAATATTTTGACAAAAACAGTACAAACTTAAAAAGATAACTTGAGTTTTTGTAGAAGAAAAGCACTAAATATAAAAATATCTTTCTCCTAAAAAAGCACTAAATATAAAAATATCTTTCTCCTTATCATGAATCAATAAAAATTATAGGAATTATGTTGTGGATGTATGCATAGTGTGTTGTGTCAAGTAGGACCAATAATATTTTTTACCCTTACTAGAGATGTTATAAAGAACATTGGCTAATTTAAAGTTTGAATAGTTCTGAAAACCGGCTAGGAAGAGAAGATACTAGCTAGAAGATACTAGCTCTCACTCTTACCTACACCACTCTAGAGTTCCCTCAATTCCCTACACCTAGGGGTTAACATCTTGTATTAGAACCTAAAATAATAAACCAAGGGCTTTAACCTGTCACTTTAAAGTCCTCTAACTCTACACCTTTCAATGAATATTTCCCCATTTATTTGCACTCAATCTTATGAACTACATTCTCATTCAAACACCCTTATGTGATTCTTTCTAGTTGTTGACTAAGACAATACTATCCCGGTTCTTACATGTTCTCACAAAAAATTTTAACATCTGAATTGGCCAAATTAAGAAGTAAATGAAGTACATGAATTTAAATCATCACAACTTCTTCCAACATTAAAGATCAATAATCTCCACAACTTCCATCCAACACTTAATTACTTATCATTTTAAGAAGAAAGATAAAGAAAACTACTCTGAATCCATGGAGAAAATAAAACCACACCTTAGTTTAAAAATAGAAATCATTGTCAAACAAACAACAGGTCTCAATTAAAACCAAAAGTAGTTTAAAACAAAATTTAAAAACTTATCTCATGTCCTCCACCAAACTCTTGAAGTTCCTTTGAATCTCCTCTTTTACAACACTCTCAATATAAAACTAAAAATAGAAAAAAGGATAAATATGTGTTGCCTGAAAATCTCTCCAACTAACTCCCCAATTTTTTAACTTTCAAAACTTTTCCAGTACTTTCAAGACCTCTTTCAAAGTCCCAATCTTCTTTCTTTTATAATTCTGTAAAATGTGCCTTGATATCTCTTTAAAATGTGTCTTGATAGGATGTATTTCCTCAAGAGATGCATCATTTCACAATAATTTTTGTCCATGGTGGTTGTAACCACCTATTATACAAATAGGTACCTCAAAAACCTCTTCAAAATTCGCAAAAATTGAATTTACTTGTCCAATAACTGCCACTGGCGCTTAAGTGCGCGGCCTATGGCGCTTAGTCTCGGCCTTCTCTATTTACCCGACGCTTAAGAGTCGGATCTAGCGCTTAGGCGCTAAAACACTTTTGCACATTTTTCACCTATTTGCTCCAAATTTGATCAATTTTTACTCCTTTAAGCATTTTTCACCTTTTTACCTGTACCTGGAAGAAAAACACAAAAATACCTTCCATTAAAGTGCAATATCTCAAAAATAGATATAAAAATCTGTCTAAAAACACTATATATTTTAGGCGTATCAAAATCCCCCAAACTTAAAATATTACTTGTCCTAAAGTGACACTTCAATCTTTAAAAACTAAATAAGTATGATATGTATATGTCTGAAAATTCTACCAATTACCGGTCACAAGGATGGTCTTAAGATTCCAAAGGAAAAGATGAAGAGATTACCGAGTACCGTCTTTGGTCTGCACCATGGTGAGCATACTTCTCTTCGACATGCCAATGTTTCTGCTGAGACACTCCATTTCAAGACATCACCGTCAAAGAAAATGGTATGGATACCTAAGGTTTTCGTACCGATATGGTCCAGCAAGACCGCAAGGCAGATAATGGAATGAAGCCAGGTTTCAAAGTATCAAACATTGTCGCAGCAACTGCTAGCAAGATGGAGAAACAAGTGGAGGATATCAAGCCAAGTCCATCAAGCTTCTCCACCCATATATTTTTTTCTTTTTCTTTTCTCTTTTTTTTCTTTTTATTTTTTCTCTTTTTCTTTTTTCTCTTTTTCTTCTCTTTTCTTTTTAGGCAATGATTATTATATCTTGATAGGCCTTTAACAATTTTGAATTCTACTTTTCCTTTCCTAAAGCAAAGTTTTGATACAAAATTTTTACTTATAAATATAATAATAGCTTTGAAAATTAACTTTAATAAAAGAAATTTAAGTATTAAAAATAAAGGTCTAAATTTCTAAAATTTTCAAAAATACAGTGTTTATTACTAAAGATAGTTACTTATATTAATCATTTTCTACACTAAAAACTTTTAACTTAAAGTTTTTCTTCATTACTCAAAATTTCAACTAAATTCTCTTACTCATTTCTACAATCAAATTTTACTTCCTTAATATAACTTCATATACATGATCAATTTTTCCTGGCAAATCAAATTCACTTGTAGTTCATTTGAGAACAAATAAAATTAAAGTTTTGAAAGTAATTTCCATCCCCCCGCAAACTTAAATTTTAAACATATTAAACAGTTTATCATCAAATATAAGTAGGAATAAAAATTAAAATAACTGCTAACAGGAATTTTTGTACCCTAATGATACAAGTATAAAACTAAAAACAGCAGTAAAATTAATTTTGATCAAATTTTCTAATATTTTCATTTCAATTTAACATGCAGAGATTCAATAGACTTCTAACAGTGGGTATAAACATAAAAGCAAACTAACACGCTAACTTGACTTCACAATCTCCACATAAAAAAAACACACTAACATGATAAAAGAAAAATACAGGGTTGCAGTTTCCTAAGTTTTAAATTTAAGAGCTAAGTTAGCAAGATTTTTAACTTTACAGACATATAATTAAGTTAAGTTCTAAACTAACTAAATCACAAAACTCACACTAGTTACTACTCTAGAATTTTAAAACAAACTACTAATTAACACAAATATTACAATACATTTAAAAATAAAAGTCTCACACATCACAATATCTTAACAAGTAAACATAAATACATGCAAGTCCAAAACATGAAAACACAAAACATGAAAACACATCACATCACAATTCTCACTTAAACATAAAACTACAAACCACATCATAAAGTTCAAACCAAAACACAGATACAAATGTAGCAAGCCCGGACCACATAGTTCATATCATATTACAATCATAATATAAATCTCTCAGTTTTACTCTTCATCCTCTGAATCACCGCTATCTCAAACTTTTGCAGGCTCATAATCAGGGTATATAGGATATGGAGGAAATTGCACTCCTTGGTTACCCCTATTGAGGCTCTCCAAAGATGAGTGAAATTTCTCTTCATAATCACTTTTTCTCCTATTATACCTATCAGTATGCTCTGCAAAATGCTCTAAATTTTTTACCATATTAGCAGTAAAATTAATATTATCCATCATCCTCTGTAATAATTGATCTTGGGTCTTAGTAGACTCACCTCTTAATGTAGAAGCACGTGAGGTAGATCGTCTAGATGAAGAAGTAGTAGAGGAAGAAGCAACAGATGTCTCCATTCCATAACTCCTAGAAAATGCTCCTCTCCAGCCAAAAATAGAATGCTCAAAATAAGTCTTCACATTCACCTTAGTGATGGGCTTTAGAGGTAACATCACTTCCTCTTAGCTATCATATTTAACTCCAGCCTGCTCACACAAAGAAATGATCAAGGAAGCAAATATCAGACCTGCAGTAGTAACGGCAGTGGGAGGACTTCCTTCCTAGATACAATAATTTAACGTAGCTCTCTCTCTTGTCACTTCACTGAGATGATTTGTAGGTAGCAGATGAGCAGAAATAAAATAGTGTCAGGCCGTTGAAAATGCACATAACTTTGAAGTTGGGAAGTTGACTCTCCTCTCATTAGTGATCTTCCAAATTCCTCTCCCAATAGTCAAATAAGAAATAATCTCGTCTAACTCCGCTTTAGTCGGACTACAATTTGCATAAAAACACGATGTATTAGGTGGCAGCTGATAAAACAAGTTGATTACCTCCAGTGAAAAAGGTACCAACTTTCCTCCAACCATGACTCTATTGTCTTTAGCCTCAAGGAGGTTTGCATAAAACTCCCTAACAACAGAAATAACTGACAGAAATAACCACCACTTCAGAGAAACAACAGAATCGTTCCCACTATCGGCGAACGATCAAATCCTCTACGTCTTCATCTGGATTCCTAAAACACCACTCCTGAATTAGTTTCTGTGATTGCAACGCATCACTGTACTGATCATGAGCCTTAAAACTAACAAATTTACTTGAATTGAAAGGGCTCTTACCTTTACTCCTCTTCATTCTTGGTGTCACTCTACAAATTTTATAAATTCCAAAAATAACTAAATTCCAAAAATAACTTTCCAAAAATAACTTCAAAAATCAAGTCTAAATTACTAAACTAAACTTCCAAAGTATAATCTACACTTCCCATGCAATTTTCATAGATCTTTCTCTTATTTTTCACAATGAATAGTGAATTTTCTAATTTCTCCAAATGTGCTCAAAATACATGGTGAAGATCCAAAATTTTTTCATAGAAGTAAAGCTTTTACCTTAAGAAATCCGAATATAGTAAATTTTTCTCAATTCCACCAAGAAATTGATTCCACAAAGAAATCTTCACTTTATATGTGCCCTAGCCTTCCAAAATTGTGATTTTGAGATGTTGAAGGTGACGGGAGGCGTAAAATAATGATCTTCACACAAACAAACTTATATTAATTCATAAACAAGTATAAATACTGTTAAACACTTAATTCTCACTCCAAATAGTCTTGGATGAGAATTTTTTTCCTAAATACAAATACACAACAATTATTACACATAAAGAAGTCATAAATACTAAAAACAAGACTTAAAAACTAAACCACTTGAAAACAACAACTTCTAACACACAAATTTTAACACACAAATTCTAATACTAAACTTAATTAAGGAACAAATTCCTGTCTTATTTATTCAAAGGAGCAAATTCTTGTCATTCATTAGTCTCTCCAAGAATATAGAGTTGATAAAACGGACAATGACGACGAGCTCTGATACTATCTTCTTCAATCCACTTTTGCTTTATGAACATCGCCTTATCTGCTTCCTCTATATTACTTGTATGGCTAAATTACATCTTCAATTGCCATCTAATATGCTCTAGATGTGCATGCAACTCAACTACTTTGGTCTCCAATAAAGCCGGAGTATTTTCCATTTTTTTTATCTTCTCTGATATCCCTTCAATACTAACGGCTAAGAAACCGTTATACATCTCTTGTGCACTTTGACTAATGAACCTTTTCCTCATGGTTTCTTCCTTTTTCATTAATGAACCTTTTCCTCATGGTTTCTTCCTTTTTCTTCAAATCCTTCCCTCATGAAGACATTTTGTCTAAATCTCACTTTCTCTTAGACTTTTAGAGCTAGAAATGATCTGGGGTGAAATTCATTCACAAAACCCTTCAATTTATAGACATAAATCCTTCTAATAACTCCTAGACATGTTTAGAAACTGCCTTGGCATGTTTTTTAAAACTAATTGGCAGTTAAACCTTCTAAAATATTAATTTCACAAATGTGTTTAAATTGTCGCGCTTATGCGCCAGAACTGGCGCTCACGCGCAAGTGTACATTTTCTTACTAGTTAACTTAACATCCAAATTCTTATTCTAACATGTCTTAGTCACTATATAAAGTCTTAAAATCATTACTAACAAATCATAATATTTTCAAAAATACTACCCCAACTTTCTTAATCACACACAAAACGACAATCAAAATAAAAACACACTGATAACCATGGTTGCCTCCCATAAAGCGCTTGGTTTTACGTCGTTAGCCAGACGTAATCAATGTTTATTTTGGTTGACACAACATCATTCCATCATCAAGTTTATACCGATCCCCTATAAAATAAGGTTTCAGACTATGTCCATTAACTTTAGATATTTTCTTTGACTCAGGATCTTTAATATCCACAGCTCCATAAGGATAAACTTTTATCACAACAAATGAGCACATCCACTTGGACTTAAGTCTGCCTGGAAATAATGTTAACCTTGCATTATATAGCAAAACTTGTTCCCCTGGCTAAAAATTTTTAGTAACAATCCTTCGATCATGCCACATCTTCATCTTCTCTTTATAAATCTTGGCACTCTCATAAGATTCATTCCTTTTTTCTTCAAGCTCATTTAATTGCAATAATCTTACTCAAAAGTTAATCACAAACATCATTCAAATTATACTTAAACTCTTTATTTGCTTAATATACTGTATGCTCAAGTTCAACTAGTAAGTGATAAGTTTTTCCAAATTTTAGCTTAAATTTTAGCTTATATGGGGCCATTCCTATAGGAGTTCTGTATGGAGTCCTATAAGCCCACAAAGCATAGTTAAGTTTGACTGAACAATCCATTTTTATTGTATTCACAGATTTTTCCATAATTTTTTTAATTTCACAATACAAACTTTTGCTATACCACTGGTATGAGGGTGATACGTTGTGGAAGGCATATGTTTAATATACGATTTATATGATATTTCTTTAATAACTTGTCAATTACGACATTTCTAAAATGACTTCTCTATCAGTAATGATAACTCTCGACATCCCAAATCTACAAAATATGTTTGCTTTAAAAAATTTTGCAACATTTTGAGCATCACATCAAGGTAAATAAACAGCTTCTATCCATTTGGATACATAGTCAACTGCTAACAGAAAATATAAATTTTTGAAAGATGGTATAAATGGTCCCATGAAATCTAATCCTCAAACATCAAATATTTCAACTTCTACCATATAATTGAGGGGCATCTCATTTAATCTAGAAATATTGTCTACTCTTTGACATCTATCACAAGTTTTAATATAAGCATTAACATGTCTAAAAATTGTAGGCCAATAGAATCCATATTGTAAAATTTTGTATGTTATTTTATCAACACCAAAATGTCCCCCAAATTCAAAATTATGAAATTTTTGGATAATTATATGAGTTTCTTTTAATGGTACACATCTTAGAATAATTAGATAATTTTCTTGTTTATATTAAAATGGGTCATCCTAAAAATAATTCTTAGCTTCAAAAATAAATTTCCTCTTTTGTTGGTATGTAATTCCATATGGTATAATAATGCTAACAATAAATTTCACAATGTCGGCATACCACGGAGCACGCCACTCATTAATAATGAACAATTTTTCATCTGGAAAATATTCATTAATTTGAGTGGTTTTTCTAAATCAAGTCTGGACAAATGGTCGACAATTTGACTTTTAGTCCCCTTTCATGCTATTAAATACTTATAAGAAGGATGCTAAATCCATACTTCCCTCTCACCGCCTAGTGAAAATTCTCGAGCTCATTTAAACTTATTATGTTACTTAATAAATCCACCCTATAAAAAACTCCTAATGCTCAGTGAACATTGATGTTTCAATTATCCCTAAGAGTAGGGTAATTATTATTTGTGATTTAATTTGTAAGTTATGTGGGTGAAGACCCTTAAAAGGGGCAAGTTAATGTTATCAAAGAAATTTAGCCAATTTTAATTTAGGCTTGTAGTGTTTTAAAGATTTTCAATTTTAATTAAGTTCACTTTTTTAATCTTCATTTAATCATATTTGATTTAGCCGAGGTCACTACTAAGCCCTTAAGGTTTTGGTGGATGTCTCAGTTTTTTTTTTTTTGAAAGAGATTACAGTTTTAAGTGATGATGATTCATTTTGAAAGTCATTTGAAAATCAAATAGCAATATTAAATTAGTGAGTTATTAACACCCAAAACTATACCCCTAAGTCTAGGATCATTTATTTGACTAGACTTCCAAATTTTAATAATTTAAGGAGATTACAAATTTATCCTTTAATTAACAAAAGTGAGATTGGTTTCTACCAATTAATCCTCTTTTGGTTTCAATCATCCAAATAAGTTAGTTAAAATTAGATGTTACCCTTTTCCCTCCATGAATTAAGCCTAAATGTTAATTAAGGCTAAATTTCCAAAATTACATTTTTGCCCCTAAAACTCTATCACTTCATAACTTGTTCATAACTTGTCAAATGACTTTGAAATTTTTATCTTA
>NW_018235111.1:51741-57494 GCF_001263595.1 Phalaenopsis equestris
ATGGGTCAATTAAGACATTAGAGGGGGTCAATTAAGACATTAGAGGAGAAATTGTGATTTTTCAAAATTTAATTTAATTTACATCATTATTTTTATGGAAAAATAGAATTTTTCAAAGAAAATTCTATAACTTGACGAAGAAAAAGGCTAATCCCTTGAAATTTTTACTAGAGGTAGACGTAGATTAGAGATGCATTTGGACCAAACTTCATGATTTATTAAATTATATTTGAAATTTAAGAATTGTTTTAATTTATGGAGTATTTATTCATTACAAAATATTTTAAGTGTTGAAAATTAATTTTTATGTTTTTTTTTTTAAATCTCTTTGATGTCAAGGGACATATATAAGCAAATTTCACTTTTTTTTATTTTTCTTTGAATTTCTATAATTAATTTTGTGAAAATCCATTTTTAGTCTTTAAAAATTATTTAAAGTTCTAAAATTCAATATCTTCATTTAGAAAATTAGGAAAAGTATTCTAATCATTCATAAGTGCGTAAAAAACAATTTAGAACATTTTCATAAATTTTATAATTTTTGTGATTTTTATAATTTTTAAATTATTTAAATATTAAAAATAGGCTTCAAAATGGAATTTTTATTTTAATTTCAAATTTATTTTTATAAAATTCCTCTGATCACAGAGAACTCTAAAAGCTAATTTTTATTTTCTTTTGAGTTATATATTGATTATTAGAAATTATTTTAGTGTCAAAAATGTCATTTAACTTAGAAAATTACTTCGAGTTATCAAATGAGTTCAAAATGTTTTAAATGTTTTATGGAGAGTTCTTTGAGTCTTAAAAAAACAATGGAGATAAGAAATCAAGTCATTTTGATGTTTTTATTTCCCAAAATTAATTATATTTATGTTTAAGGGTTTGTGAAGATTAGGTGCATTTTGAATGACTTTGCTCATGAAATATTTTTTAAATATTTTTCTAATCATAGTAGACTTACAAAAATTTTCTTGGATTTTTCTAAGAAATATGATAATTATTATGATTAATTTATGCATATAATAGACATATGCTTGAAAAATATGGATCTCTGTCTATAGGTCTCCCCTGACTTTGAAAAAATTAGGGAATGTTACCCTTATCAAAGGCTACAACATGTCAAAATTACAAGCCATGGTGAAATGTCTATATGCATGGAGAATCAAAAGAATCAAAACCATATTTGATTAATTAAAAATAAAATATGCATCAAATGGACTTCAAATTATTTTCATATTGTTTCTCTCTATTCGCTGAGCAAGAAAGAATTTTTATTTTATTTTTGTGATTTTTCTACACCAAGATATGAATTTTTGAAGTTAGGGAGCATTTTCTAGTTTATTTAATTCAATATTTATCTTTTTAAATGCGCGACACCACCTCATCCTACGCAACACCGAACCTCCACACGACGCACTCCTATTTGAAGTTGTCATCCACCTCAATGGTGAATAGGCCCGTGATTCACATAAGGAAGTGTTGTCCGGCTTGATCTCATCCATTGATGAGATAAGCACGCGATCAGATGGCTCTCCATCATCATCCCCAATGGGCTAGCTCAAGAACCATCCATCTTCAAGGCTTGATATCTCCTTCATTTCTCAACCAAATTGAATATTTTTTTTTTAAATGCTCGTCTAGACTAGAGGAACATATCCACATGGTTAAGATTCCATGAAATTAAGCCTAATCAAATGGATAATCAAAATTGCCTCGGGCAGAGAGGGAGTTCAATACCTTTGCTCTGAGAATGGAAGCTTCAATCGAAGGTGCTCAGCACGTTTGTGAGCAATTTGGAGTCTATGCATGTCTCAAAGAGTCTCTGTGAGCAATTTGGAGGGCTCTCTCAGAGAAAATTTCAACTCTTCTTCCATGGCTGTGGAGGGAGCTTTTATAAAAATTGGTTTAAGGGTGGCTGTCATGGCCAATCTGGGGGTGCAATGTGATGCTCAGGTGGAGGGCAGAGAGGCCCTAACATTTGATTTAGATGAGGTGGCCTCTAGGTTTGAAATGGGTTTGATTCCATGGGGGTGGCTCCAGATTTTCATGTTTTCCAGCCAATAGGCCTGCCGCCCAGGCTAGGGGAGGTGGCTAGGTGATCAGGTGAGCCAGCGGAATATGTCAAAGTAATTAAATGAGTTGAGGTTTAGTTTTGGCAAAAATATCCAAGGCTTAAGCAAATAAGGAATCAAAATTCCTTGATTTAGGCGACCTTTGGTCCATGGCTTAGCTTAAGTGATTTTATGGGTTTATCTTGGTCACTAGGGTCCAACTAATGGTTGTAGAGTCATTAATTTGGTGGCTTTGGGGTGGTTACACTAATTTTAGTGCACAGGTCCAATGTAGGTTCAAATGACCAAAACATGGGTTTGGGCTAGGCTAGCCATGTCAATTGACCCAATTGATTGAAGCATTTGATGTATATGATTGTAATGAGCATTTTTGGTGAAGGGTTAAAGTGATTGTGAGTTCAATTGGGGGGTCAATTTGAAGGATTTTGGAGAGTTGGTCATCTTGGGCATGATGGGCTAGACCTGGGTCTAGATTGGGCTAGCCTTGGGCTAAGTCCAAATTGATTATTGAGAATGGTCAATAGGAATTCCATGAAGAGTTTACAACATGAATTGGGTGCCAATTTTGTGGATAAAGCACTCAATTTAGTGAAATTTGGAGGCATAGCCAATTTGGGGCAAATTTTGGGGCTTTTGGACTTATGTCAGAATTAAATGAAATTGAGGCTTTACCAAGTCCAATTGAAGGTCAATTTTGATGTTTAGGAATGTTATGAAAAGTTTTCAACATAAATTCTGGCAAATTGAGTGGGCTATGAGTTTAATTGGGTGAGATTAGGTTATGTGGCCAAAATTGGGGCTTTTGATTTGGATCAAAATTGGGCTCAAATCATGGGCTAATTGAGCTTGTACTTGGTTTATATTTGTCATATGAAAGGTGAATTTGAGTTTAGGATTAAAATTGGGGGAAATGGGGACCAATTTGCCAATTTGATGGACATTTGAGGTTCATTTGGGGAGATTGAACCATTAAAGGCAATTTAGGGGGTTTTGGTCAAAATGGTCCAAATGGCCAAATTGGGTCATGTGGTAGTTTAGAAAAGTGAAATTAGAAATATTTGGAGAATTTTGGAAATTTTTTGGATTTTTTGGAATTTTTGGAATTTTGGGCTAAGAAGGGGTATTTTGGTAAATTGGCATTTTTTTGGTAATTTGGGTATTTTCAAAAGGTTTGAAATGATTTTTGAATAAATCTGGGTATTTTGTGTAAATTTGGAAATTTTCGCCAAATTTATGGTTTCAATGGTACTTAGGTAATTTGGGACAGTTTGTGGGCAAATGGCTAAGTTGGGCATTTTGTTAGAGTTAGGGTGCCAACCACCATAAACATGCCATGAACTAATGGAAACTCCATTTGGGTCCTTTATGTACTGGTCTTAGCTAAACCCTAGCCAAAAGCCAGTGGGTTTAGGGGACCGTCTACATGAGTCTCCCAAAGGATCAAGGAAACAAGGTTAAGAAATTTTGGGTTTGTATTTGTGAGTGATTGTGAGTGAGGTGATTGTTGGTGAGTGCCTTAGCTCTAGACCAACACCCAAAGCCAACCCTAAGGTCCAACAGTCCTATTGGAACGCTTCTTGAGCTCCCTTATAATGACCCCACCTATTAAGTGCTAGAGGTTAGGACAAATATGTAGAACTTTAAGTTAGTTAAAGAGGAGTTTAGAATTTCTAATGGTGAGGGTTCCTTTTCTAGTTTTCTAAGAATAAGCAACATGAAGTCCTATGGCTAGACCATAGGATACTCAAGAGGAACACTAGACCTCAACCAAAAATGAGGTCAATAATTGGACCCCCAATAGGTGTGGTGTGCTGGGCTAGCACACCGCGCGTATTATTGTTGACCGACGAGAACAACAAAACTAAAACAAACTCCTTAGTCGATAAACATAGTAAGGAGTGTAGAATTTTGTGTGTTGTTTGCTTCCGCTGGGGAATATAGATGGTGAATATTTGATCAAAGTCAAAAAGTAAGGACTCTCGCTGGGGATTGGAGAGTGGATTTTTAGTTATGAGATTTCAGGAATTTGTAGAAGATGGGAGTTAGAGTGTAAGTGCTGACCCCGGGGTGGGATTTGAAATTCAGGTATTAATTTTATAAGAGGCTTAGAAGTTAATGACCGTGTCGGCGCTATTTCGGGGGTTTGTGGGGAGTTGCCCGTAAGAAGCTGTCGATCACCGGAATTGAAATCCCGTCGCCCGCTTCGGAAGGACGTTGATGTATGAAATGAAACTGACCCCATTTTTTTCATAGTTTAAAATGAAAGAGCATTGTACCTCAAATCCTGTACATATCCCAAAAAATAAACACAAGAATTGAGGATGAGGCTCGATTGAATAAACTAAGGAAAGTATGACGTCCATTTGGTCTGTGAAACCTTTGTATTTGCCAACAAGTTCCCCTATTTATTATAAAAGATTAAATAGGGTTTATATTAAGTTGGGTTTGGACATGCTTCCTATAAGGGAAATCCCCTATAGTTAATTACATCTTAAATGACCAGAGTCACTTAATAAGACTCTCGATAAAAATCATGAAATATAATCTTCAAGGAATTTCAAAGGGTAGGATTTTTCAATGAAATTGGACGTAGAGTGGACGTAGAGGTGTGAAAGGGGGACGTAGAGGTGTGAAAGGGGATTGGTTTAAAGTTAGAACGTTTTATTGTAGAATCCAAAGGAGGAAGAAAGAGGGGATGTCATTGATCTTAGAGGAGAATCTCGGTGACTTCCCAAGCTATCTTAATGTTTGGTTTAAATTTAGAGGAGAAAATTTTAAGTGTTTCAACCTGCCAATTCCTGCCAATTAGTGTTTCAACCTGCCAATTTTATTAGTTAGGGCTTATATTCATGTGAAACAATCACACAAATAGCCTAGAAGATATGAGAATTTAGGTCGTGACAGATGAAAATCTCGGAATCCTAAGATGAGTTAGGGCTTATATTGTATAGTAGGGCTATGCAAAGGCCTAAAGATGATGTGAGAATTTACGTTGCATAAGCAAGCACGTTGCTTTACGTTGCATAAGCAAGCAAACTAGAAGTCTGATGGCTTTGTTGTTTAAGTATAAGGAAGGAAGATAGGTTTAGCTGGGGAAAACAGGTTTTGTTGTTGAAGATGGCCGTCCTGTCCACCATGCCAGCTCCAAGTTACTCACCGCGACGAGTTTGAGTTTTCTAGTGTGTCAAGTTATAATGTCAAATCAGGTGACCCTATGGTTCAAGTTCTTTAAATTTTATGAGGGCATATTAAAGTAGATTAGAGCGACACCGGTTAGGATCCTACGGTTCCCTCGTTCCGGCACCACTATTTTCTATTGTATTCACTTAGTCTAATTAAATTTAACTTAATGAGTTCCATAATTTCATTTAGATCGTGAGAAGCCTCGTTAGCAACCGTATGTTACCTTCTCCGAGGAATTCCCGATCATCAGATAAAGACATCTTAATTTAGTTGCGATTGTAGTTTTGTGTGATGTTTGTGTTAAATTTTGAGTTGTTTTATATTTTGAATGTTGTGGCGGTGAATTTTATCTTGGTTGATTTTAGTTTTAGTTTTGGTTTTGGTTTTGTGGCATCCTGATAGTTTTAGTTTTCATGCAGGGTGGCATCATTATTTAGCATGCAAGTTTGTATAAGCACAAAAGTACAAGAAAGACAACACTAAAAACTGTAAAAG
>NW_018235111.1:57994-76868 GCF_001263595.1 Phalaenopsis equestris
ATTTGAAAATCAAAATAGGGGTATTAAATTGATTAATTATTGGCTTCAAAAGTCACACCCCTAAGTCCAGGATCATTTAATTTTAATAAACTTCCA
Source organism: Phalaenopsis equestris (assembly GCF_001263595.1). Taxonomy (NCBI): domain Eukaryota; kingdom Viridiplantae; phylum Streptophyta; class Magnoliopsida; order Asparagales; family Orchidaceae; genus Phalaenopsis; species Phalaenopsis equestris. The sequence goes on from NW_018235111.1 coordinate 58,091, forward strand.
AATTCTAATAATTTAGAAATTTATTAACTTAATTAAGAAAGGGAGATTGGTTTCTACCAATTAACCCCTTGTGTTCCAAACATCAAATAAATTCATTAAGATCAGAGGTTGCCCATTTCCCTCCTTGACTTAAGCCTAAATGTTAATTAAGGCTAAATTTCCAAAATTAAACATTTGCCCCTAAGACTTTAACACTTCATAATTTGTCAAACTCAATTCAAATGACTTTGAAATTTTTATCCTACCTCATTCATGGGTCAATTAAGACATCAAATGAGAAAATGTGATTTTTCAAAATTTAATTTATTTTATATGAATATTTTCATGCAAAATTAAGATTTTTCAAAGAAAATGCTTAACTTGACCAAGGTAAATTCTAATCCTTTGAAATTTTTACTGGAGGTAGACCTGGACTAGAGAAGCCTTTGGACCAAATTTCATGATTTTTTCAATTCCCTGTGATTTATTAGAATTATTTTAAGTTCTGGGTTATTTAATAAAAATAAAATATTTTAAATGAAGAAAATTAGGTTTTGTGTCTTTCAAAAATCTCTCTAAGGTTAGAGAACCCAAAAAATCTTCATTTTATATGTGCCCTAGCCTTCCAAAATTGCAATTTTGAGAAGTTGAAGGTGACGGGAGGCGTAAAAATGGTGATTTTCAGGCCAAAATATCACTTTTAACCATTCACAAACCAGTTTCGTGAACCGGCGCTTAAGCGTGCCTAAGAAGTGCTTAGGCACCTAGCTCTTGGGTTGGCTCGCGCTTAAGCACGAGTTTCTTAGACGCCAGTGCACAATTTTTCAAAATTTAACAAATTAAAGTAAAATGCACTATTTTCCTAAGTAAACCACACCTAAACGGTCTCATAGCACTTAAATGTCTATTTTCAACTTCCTATAACTCCCCTCTCTCTCAAAACTCTCTATAATAACTATTTTAATTCGTGACTAAAAATAACACAAATTTTCACACAAACAAACTTATATTAATTCACAAACAAGTATAAATACTTTTAAGCACTTAATTCTCACACCAAATAGTCTTGGATGAGAATTTTTTCCTAAATACAAATACACAACAATCATTACACATAAAGAAGTCAAAATACTAAAAATAACACTCAAACACTAAACAACTTGAAAACAACAGCTTTTAACACACAAATTCTAATACTAAACTTAATTCTATTCTTTATTCGAAGGAACAAATTCCTTTATTCGAAGGAACAAATTCTTTATTCGAAGGAACAAATTCTTGTCTTTCATTATTCTCTCCAAGAATATAAAGTTGATTAAACGGACAGTGACGATGAGCTTTGATACTATCTTCTTCAATCCACTTCTGCTTTATGAACATCGCCTTATCCGCTTCCTCTATATAACTTGTATGGCTAAATTGGCTAAATTGCATGCTAAATTGCATCTTCAATTTCCATCTAATAGGCTCTAGATGTGCATCCAACTCAACTACTTTGGTCTCCAATAAAGCTAGAGTATTTTCCATTTTTTTGATCCTCTCTTATATCCCTTCAATACTAACGGCTAAGAAACCATTATACATCTCTTGTGAACTTTGACTAATGAACCTTTTCCTCATGGTTTCTTCCTTTTTCTTCAAATCCTTCTCCCATGAAGACATTTCCTCTAAATCTCACTTTCGCTTAGACTTTTAGGGCTAGAAATGATCTGGGGTGAAATTCCTTCACAAAACCCATCAATTTATAGGCCCAAATCCTTCTAATAACTCCTAGAAATGTTTAGAAACTGCCTTGGCATGTTTCTACAAACTAATTGATAGTTAAACCTTCTAAAATATTAATTTTGCATAGGTGTTTAAACTGTTGCGCTTATGCGCCAGAACTGGCGCTCAAGCTCCAGTGTACATTTTTTTACTAGTTAACATCCAAATTCTTATTCTAACATGTCTTAGTCACTATATAAAGTCTTAAAATCATTACTAAAAAATAATAGTTTCAAAAATACTACTCCAACTTTCTTAATCACACACAAAACAACAATCAAAATAAAAACACACCGATAACTGTGGGTTGCCTCCCATAAAGCGTTTGGTTTTACTCTATTAGCCCGATGTAACCAATGTTTATTCTGGTTGACACAACATCATTCCATCATTATGTTTATACCGATCCCCTATAAAATAAGATTTTAGTCTATGTCCATTAACTTTAAATATTTTCGTAGAATTAGGATCTTTAATATCCACAGCTCCATAAGGATAAACTTTTATCACAACAAATGGGCACATCCACCTGGACTTAAGTTTGCCTGGAAATAATGTTAACCTTGCATTATATAGCAAAACTTGTTGCCCTGACTGAAAATTTTTAGTAACAATCCTTCGATCATATCACATCTTCATCTTTTCTTTATAAATCTTGGCACTCTCATAAGATTCATTCCTTATCTCTTCAAGCTCATGTAATTGCAATAATCTTTTCTCACCAGCTTCACTCAAATTATACTTGAACTCTTTAATTGATTAATATACTGTATGCTAAAGTTCAACTGGTAAGTGACAAGTTTTTCCAAATTTTAGCATATATGAGGACATTCCTATAGGAGTTCTGTATGTAGTCCTATAAGCTCATAAAGTATAGTTAAGTTTGACTGACCAATCCATTTTTGTTGGATTCACAGATTTTTCCATAATTTTTCCAATTTCTTGATTGGATAAATCAGCCAAACCACATGTCTGAGGATGATAAGCAGAAGTAATCATATGATTTATATGATATTTCTTTAATAACTTCTCTGTTGCGGCATTTCTAAAACAACTTCCCTATCAATAATGATAACTCTCGACATCCCAAATCTACAAAATATGTTTTCTTTCAAAAATTTTGCAGTACTTTGAGCATCACATCAAGGTAAACAAACAACTTCTATCCATTTGGATACATAGTCAACTGCTAACAGAATATATAAATAAATTTTGAAAGATGGTATAAATGGTCCCATGAAATCTAATCCCCAAACATTAAATATTTCAACTTCTACCATATAATTGACCATATAATTGAGGGATATAATTGAGGGGCATCTCATTTCTTCTATAAATATTGTCCACTCTTTGACATCTATCACACGTTTTAATATAAGCATTCACATGTCTAAAAATTGTAGGCCAATAGAATCCATATTGTAAAATTTTGTGTGTTATTTTATCAACAGTGTTATTTTATCAACACCATATTTTATCAACACCAAAATGTCCCCCAAATTCAGAATTATGACAATTTTAGATAATTTCATAAGTTTCTTTTAATGGTACACATCTTCGAATAATTAGATCATTTCATTATTTATATTAAAACGGGTCATCCTAAAAATAATTCTTAGCTTCAGAAATAAATTTCCTCTTTTGTTGGTATGTAATTCCATATGGTATAATAACGCTAACAATAAAGTTCACAATGTCGCCATACTACGAAACACGCCACTCATTAATAATGAACAATTTTTCATCTGAAAAATGTTCATTAATTTTTATTTCAAAATAGAGTGGTTTTTCTAAATCAAGCCTCGACAAATGATTGGCAATTTGATTTTCAGTCCCCTTTCATGCTATTAAGTACTTATAAGAAGGATGCTAAATCCATGCTTCCCTCTCACCACCTGGTGAAAATTCTCAAGCTCATTTAAACTTATTATGTTACTTAATAAATCCACCCTATAAAAATACTCCTAATGCTCAGTGAATGTTGATTTTTCAATTATCCCTAAGGGTAGGGTAATTATCATTTGTGATTTAATTTGTAGTTATGTGGGTGAAGACCCTTAAAAGGGGCAAGTTAATGTTATCAAAGTCATTTAGCCAATTTTAATTTGGGCTTGTAGTGTTTTAAAGATGATCAATTTTAATTATGTTCACTTTTCTAATTTCATTTAATCATATTTGATTTAGCCTAGGTCACTACTAAGCCCTTAAGGTTTTGGTGGATGTCTCGGTTATTTTTTTTTCTTTGAAAGAGATTAAAGTTTTAAGTGATGATGATTCATTTTGAAAGTCATTTGAACATCAAATAGGGGTATTAAATTAGTGAGTTATTAACACCCAAAACTATACCCTTAAGTCTTGGATCATTTATTTGACTAGACTTCCAAATTTTAATAATTTAAGAAAATTACAAATTGATCCTTTAATTAACAAAAGTGAGATTGGTTTCTACCAATTAATCCTCTTTTAGTTTCAATCATCCAAATAAGCTAGTGAAAATCAGATATTACCCTTTTCCTTCCATGAATTAAGCCTAAATGTTATAAGGCTAAATTTCCAAAATTACATTTTTGCCCCTAAAACTCTATCACTTCATAACTTGTCAAATTCATAACTTGTACTCTATCACTTCATAACTTGTCAAATTTAATTCAAATGACTTTAAAATTTTTATATTACCTTACTCTTGGGTCAATTAAGATAATAGAGGAGAAAATGTAATTTTTCAAAATTTGATTTAATTTACATAAATATTTTTGTGGAAAAATATAATTTTTCAAAGAAAATTCTATAACTTAACTAAGAAAAAGGCTAACACCTTGAAATTTTTACTGGAGGTAGACTTAGATTAGAGATGCATTTGGACCAAACTTCATGATTTATTATGCATTTGGACCAAACTTCATGATGGACCAAACTTCATGATTTATTAAATTATATTTGAAATTTAAGATTTATTTTAATTTATGGAGTATTTATTAATTAGAAAACATTTCAAGTGTTGAAAATTAATTTTTATGTTTTTTTAAAATCTCTTTGATGTCAAGGGACATATATAAGCAAATTTCACATTTTTTTTTATTTTTCTTTGAATTTTTATAATTATTTTTTTGAAAACCCATTTTTAGCCTTTAAAAATTATTTTAACCTTTAAAATTCAATATCTTCATTTAGAAAATTAGGAAAAGTATCCTAATTTTTCATAAGTGCTTAGAAAACAATTTAAAACATTTTCATGAATTTTATTATTGTTGTGTTTTCATCATTTTTTAATATTTTAAATATTAAAAATAGGCTTGAAAATGGAATTTTATTTTAATTTCAAATTTATTTTTATAAAATTCCTCTAATCATAGAGAACTCTAAAAACCAATTTTTATATTCTTTTGAGTTATATATTGATTATTAAAAATTATTTTAGTGCCAAAAATGCCATTTAACTTAGAAAATTAATTTGAGCTATCAAATGAGTTCAAAATGTTTTAAATGTTTTATGGAGAGTTCTTTGAGTCTTAAAAAACAATGGAGATAAGAAATCAAGTCATTTTGATGTTTTTACTTCCCAAAATTAATTATCTTTATGTTTAAGGGTTTGTGAAGATTAGGAGCATTTTGAATGACTTGGCTCATGAAATATTTTTTAAATATTTTTCTAGTCATAGTAGACTTACCAAAGTTTTCTTGGATTTTTCTAACCAATATGATAATTATTAGGATTAATTTATGCATATAATAGACATATGCTTGAAAAATATGAATCTCTGTCTATAGGTCTCCCTTGACTTTGACAAAGTTAGGGAATGTTCCCCTTATCAGAGGCTACAACATGTCAAAATTACAAGCCATGGTGAAATGTCTATATGCATGGAGAATCAAAAGAGTCAAAACCATATTTAATTAATTAAAAATAAAATATGCATGAAATGGACTTCAAATTATTTCCATATTGTTTCTCTTTGTTTGCTGAGCAAGAAAGTATTTTTCTTTTATTTTTGTGATTTTTCTACACCAAGATATGAATTTTTGAAGTTAGGGAGCATTTTCTAATTTATTTAATTCAAAATTTATCTATTTAAACGCGCGACACCACCTCATCCTACTCAACTCCGAACCTTCACACGACGCACTCTTATTTGATGCTACCATCCACCTCAGTGGTGACTAGGCCTGTCGTTCACGTAAGGAAGCGTTGTCCGGCTTGATCTCATCCATTGATGAGATAAGCGCGTGATCAGATGGCTCTCCGTCATCGTCCCCAATGTTCTAGCCCAAGAACCGTCCATCTTCAAGGCTTGATATCTCCTTCATTCCTCAACCAAATTGAATGATTTTTTTTAAATGCTGGTCTAGACCAGAGAAACATATCTATATGGTTAAGATGCCATGAAATTAAGCCTAATTAAATGGATAATCAAAATAGGCTCGGGCAGAGAGGAAGTTCAATACCTTTCCTCTGAGAATGGCAGCTTCAACCAGAGCTGCTCAGCACGTTTGTGAGCAATTTGGAGTCTGAGGATGTCTCAAAGAGTCTCTGTGAGCAACTTGGAGGGCTCTCTCAGAGAAAATTTCAACTCTTCTTCCATGGCCGTGGAGGGGAGCTTTTATAAAAATTGGTTTAAGGGTGGCTGTCATGGCCAATTAGGGGGTGCAATGTGATGCTCAGGTGGAGGGCAGAGAGGCCCTAACATTTAATTTAAATGAGCTGGCCTCTAGGTTTGAAATGGGTTTGATTCTATGGGGGTGGCTCCGGGTTTTCATGTTTTCCAGCCAATAGGCCTGCCGGCCGGGCTAGGGGAGGTGGCTAGGTGATCAGGTGAGTCAGGGGAATATGTCAAAGCAATTAAATGAGTTGAGGTTTAGTTTTGCCAAAAATATCCAAGGCTTAAGCAAATATGAATAAAAATTCCTTGGTTTAGGGGACCTTTGGTCGATGGCTTCGCTTAGGTGGTTTTATGGGTTTATCTTGGTCACTAGGGTCCAACTAATGGTTGTCGAGTCATTAATTTGGTGGCTTTGGGGAGGTTACACTAATTTTAGTGCATGGGTCCAATATAGGTTCAAATGACCAAAACTTGGGTTTGGGCTAGGTTAGACATGTCAATTGACCCAAATGATTGATGAATTTGATGTAGAGGATTGTAATGAACATTTTTTATGAAGGGTTGATGTGATTTTGAGTTCAATTGGGGGGTCAATTTGGAGGATTTTGGAGAGTTGGTCATCTTGGGCATGATGGGCTAGACCTGGGTCTAGATTGGGCTAGCCTTGGGCTAAGTCCAAATTGATTATTGATAATGGTCAATATGAATGCCATGAAGAGTTTACAACATGAATTGGGTGCCAATTTTGTGGATAAAGTATTCAGTTTAGTGAAATTTGGAGGCATAGCCAATTTGGGGCAAAATTTGGGGCTTTTAGACTTAAGTCCAAAATTAAATGAAATTAAGGCTTCACCAAGGTCAATTGAAGGTCAAGTTTGATATTTAGGAATGTTATGAAGAGTTTTCAACATAAATGGTGGCAAATTGAGTGGGCTATGAGTTTAATTGGGTGAGATTAGCTCATGTGGCCAAAATTAGGGCGTTTGATTTGGATCAAAATTGGGCTCAAATCATGGGCTAATTGAGCTTGGACTTGATTTATATTGGTCATATGAAAGGTTAATTTTAGTTTAAGATTGAAATTGCGGGAAATGGGAACCAATTTGATGGACATTTGAGGTGGATTTGGGGAGATTGGGCCTTTAAAGGCAATTTAGGGGGTTTTGGTCAAAATGGTCCAAATGGCCAACTTAGGTCATGTTACAAGTTTAGAAAAGTGAAATTGGAAATATTTGTAGTATTTTATAAATTTTTGGGATTCTTTGGAATTTTTGGAATTTTGGGCTAAGAAGGGTATTTTGGTAAATTGGCAATTTTTTGGTAATTTTGGGTAATTTGGGTATTTTCAAAAGGTTTGAAATGATTTTTGAATAAATTTGGGTACTTTGGGTAAATTTGGGAATTTTGGGGTAAATTTGGTTTGGGTAAATTTGGGAATTTTGGCCAAATTTAGGGTTTCAAGGGTGCTTAGGTAATTTCGGAGAGTTATTGGGCAAATGACTAAGTTGGGCATTTTTTTAGAGTTAGGGTGGCAACCACCATAAATATGCCATGAACCAATGGAAAATTTATTTGGGTCCTCTATGTACTGGTCTTAGCTAAACCCTAGCCAAAAGCTAGTGGGTTTAGGGGACCGTCTACATGAGTCTCTCAAACGATCAAGGAAACAAGGTCAAGAAATTTTGGGTTTGTATTTGTGAGGGATTGTGAGTGAGGTGATTGTTGGTGAGTGCCTTAGCTCTAGACCAACACCCAGGCCCAACCTTAAGGTCCAACATTCTTATAGGAACTCTTCTTGAGCTCCCTTATAGTGACCCCACCTACTAAGTGCTAGAGGTTAGGACCAATATGTAGAACTTTAAGTTGAGTAAAGAGGAGTTTATAATTTCTAATGGTGAGAGTTCCTTTTCTAGTTTTCTAAGAATAATCAACATGAATTCCTATGGCTAGACCTTAGGCTACTCAAGAGGAACACTAGACCTCAACAAAAAATGAGGTCAACAATTGGACCCCTAATAGGTGTGGTGTGCTTGGCTAGCACACCGCGCGTATTAGCGTTGACCGACGAGAACAACAAAACTAAAACAATCTCCTAAGTAGATAAACATAGCAAGGAGTGTAGAATTTTGTGTGTTATTTGCTTACGCTGGGGAATATAGCAGGTGAATATTTGATCAAAGTCAAAAAGTAAGGACTCTCACTAGGGATTGGAGAGTGGATTTTTAGTTATGAGATTTCAGGAATTTGTAGAAGATGGGAGTTAGAGTGTAAGTGCTGACTCCGGGGTGAGATTTGAAATTTAGGTATTAATTTTATAAGAGGCTCAGAAGTTAATGACCGTGTCGGCGCTATATCGGGGGTTTGTGGGGAGTTGCCCGTAAGAAGCTGTCGGTCGCCGGGATTGAAATCTCGTCGCCCGCTTCAGAAGGACGTTGATGTATGAAATCAAACTGACCTCATTTTTTCAAAGTTTAAAATGAAAGAGCACTGTACCTCAAATCCTATATCTATCCCAAAGGATAAAAACAAGACTTGAGGATGAGGCTCGATCAAACAAACTAAGGAAAGTATGACACTCGTTTGGTCTGCGAAACCTTTATATTTGCCGACAAGTTCCCCTATTTATTATAATGGATTAAATAGGGTTATATTAAGCTGGGTTCGGACATGCTTCATATAAGGTCAAGCCCCTATAGTTAATTACATTTTAAATGACCAGTGTCACTTAAGAAGACTCTCGATAAAAATCAGCAAATATTATCTTCAAAGAATTTCAAAGGGTAGGACTTTTCAATGAAATTGGACGTAGAGGTGTGAAAGGGGATTGGTTCAAATTTGGAACATTTTATTGTAGAATCAAAAAATGGAAGAACTAAGGGATGTCATGGATCCTAGAGGAGAACCTCAGTGACTTCCCAAGCTATCCTAATGTTTGTTTTAAATTTAGAGGAGAAAAATTTAAGTGTTTCATCTTGCCAATTTTATTAGTTAGGGCTTATATTCGTGTAAAACAATCACACAAATAGCTTAGAAGATATGAGGATTTAGGTCGTGACAAATGACAACCTCAGAATCCTAAGACGAGTTAGGGCTTATATTGTATAACAGGCTATACAAAGGCCTAAAGATAAGGTGAGGATTTACGTCGCTTAAGCAAGTAAAATCAAAGTCTTATGGAATTGTTGTTTAATTATAAGGAAGGAAGATAGGTTTAGCTGGGGAAGACAGGTTTTGTTGTTGAAGATGGTCGTGCTGCTCACCATGCTAGCTCCAAGTTCCTCACCGCGACGAGTCTGAGTTTTCTAGTGAGCCAAGTTATAATGTCAAATCAGGTGGCCCTATGGTTCAAGTTCTTTAAATTATATGAGAGCATATTAAAGTTTATTAGAGCGACACCGGTTAGGATCCTATGGTTCCCTCGTTCCGGCAACACTATTTTCTATTGGATTTACTTAGTCCAAATGAACTTACTAAACCCAACTTAATGAGTTCCATAATTTCATTTAAACCATGGGAAGCCTCGTTATCAACTGTAGGTTACCTCCTCCGAGGGATTCCCGATCATCCGATAGAGACATCTTAATTTAGTTACAATTATGGTTTTGTGTGATGTTTGTGATTAAATTTTGAGTTGTTTTATATTTTGAATGTTGTGGTGGTGGATTTTATCTTGGTTGATTTTAGTTTTGGTTTGGGTTAACATGCAAGTTTATGTTGTTTTTATACATGAAAGTATAAAAAAGAAACAACGTAAGCATAAATATAAGCATGTAAGGAAAAGGCACAAGAAAGACCGTACTATAAACTGTAAAAGCGTACCTGGCGAGTCTTCTCGTTCCACCACCTGAAACTTAAAATAAAACTTAAAAATACTTGTAAGGGAATTTATGAAGAGCAGGAAAAGTAAAGTTTTGATAGTTTTCCTAACTCTATGTTGTATTTTGGTGAGTCCTTAAAAGTTTAATTAAGGATGATTTCATTGAGCAATGTATATTAAGTTTAATAGACCTCTGAGGTATCCAACATGTTAGGAGGAGGAAGCAGGTAAATGCCTCCCTCTCACCAACTGGTGAAAAGCCTCGAGTCCATTTAAACTTATTATGTTGCTTAATGGTTCATCCTGTGAATACTTCTAATGCTCAGTGAACATTGATGTCTAAATTATCCCTAAGAAAGGGGTAATTATCATTTATCATTTAATTTAAAAATTATGCGAGTGAATTTCCTTAAAGGGCAAGTTGGTGTAACCTGAACACTTAGGCAATTTTTTTAATTAGGCTTAGTGGTGTTTCAAGGATGTTTGATTATGTTATGTTTATTTCTCTAATCCTCATTTAGTAAATTTTGATTTGGCCTAAGCCACCACAAAGCCCTTAAAATCGAGGTAAGTATCTTAATTAGTTTTGAAAAGGTTAAGCTTTAAGTGGACATGATTCATAATTTGAATTTTTATTTGAAAATCAAAATAGGGGTATTAAATTGATTAATTATTAACTTCAAAAGTCATACCCCTAAGTCCAGGATCATTTAATTTTAATAAACTTCCAAATTCTAATAATTTAAAAATTTATTAACTTAATTAAGAAAGTGACATTGGTTTCTACCAATTAACCCCTTGTGTTCCAAACATCAAATAAATTCATTAAGATCAGAGGTTGCCCATTTCCCTCCTTGACTTAAGCCTAAATGTTAATTAAGGCTAAATTTCCAAAATTAAACATTTGCCCCTAATGCTCTAACACTTCATAATTTGTCAAATTCAATTCAAATGACTTTGAAATTTTTATCCTACCTCATTCATGGGTCAATTAAGACATCAGATGAGAAAAAGTGATTCTTCAAAATTTAATTTATTTTATACAATTATTTTCATGCAAAAATAGGATTTTTCAAAGAAAATTCCTAACTTTACCAAGGTAAATTCTAATCCTTTAAAATTTTTACTGGAGATAGAACTGGACCAAAGAAGCCTTTGGACCAAATTTCATGATTGTTTGAATTCCCTGTGATTTATCAGAATTATTTTAATTTCTGGGTTATTTAATAAAAATAAAATATTTTAAATGAAGAAAATTAAGTTTTGTGTCTTTCAAAAATCTCTCTAAGGTTAGAGAACCCAAAGGAGCAAATTTCATATTTTTCTAATTTTTTTTATTTATAGAAATTATTTTAGTGAAAACTCATTTTTAGCCTTTAAAAATTATTTTTAAGCTTTGAAATTCAATATCTTTATTTACAAAATCAGGAAAAATATTCTAATTACTTGTAGGTGATTAGAAAGCAATTTAGAACATTTCCATAAATTTTGTTATTTTTGTGTTTTTTATGAATTTTTAAATATTTAAAATAGGCTAAAAATCAAGTTTTTATTCTAAATATTATTTTATTTTTATAAAATATCCCTGATCACAAAGAACTCAAAAAACTAAGTTTCATATTTGTTTGAGTTATATTTTGATTTTTAAAAATCATTTAAGTGTCAAAAGTGGTATTTATCTTTAAAAATCAACTTAAGTTATCAAATGAACTCAAAATATTTTAAAATTTTTATAGTGAGTTCTCTGGATCATAAACCATAGTAGAGATCAAATATCAAGTCATTTAAATGTTTATATTTTCTAAAACTAATTATTTTAGTAAATTAGTCTTTGTAAAATTCAAGTGCATATTAAATGACTTGACCCATGAAATTATTTCTAAAAGCTTCTTTGGTCATGATAGACCTTCCAAAATTTTCTGAGAATTTTCTAATGAATATGCTAATTTCCATGATTATTTTAAGGAAATAATGTGCAAGAACTTGAAAAATATGGATCTCTATATAGGAACCTTCTTTGACTTTGGAAAAATACTAGAATGTTTCCCTTGACAGAGGCTACAACATGCCAAAATTTCAAGCCAAGGTAATGTATCAATATGCATGAAGAATTAAATGATCTCAAAAAATATTTAATTAATTAAAAATACTTTATGCAACAAATGGACTTGAAGTTTATTCCACTTTATTCTCCTCAATTCACTGAGCAAGAGGGTATTTTTATTTTATTTTTTTTGTTTTTCTACACAAAGTTATGGATTTTTGAAGTTTAGGGAGTTTAAATAAATAGAAAAAGCCCTATTTTTCTACTTATCCACGCGGCGCCATGTAGATCCTAGGCAGCTCCAAAATTTCATGCGGCGCACTCCTATTTAATGCTTTCGTCCACGCCAGAAGCCACGCATCCCGCTGTTTATGTAAAAAAGTGTTATCTTGCTTCATCTTGGCCATCCATTTGATACACGTGCGATCGGAGGGCGCGTGTTCATTGTCCCCAAAGGCTTAGGCCGAGAGCCGTCCACCTTCAAGACTTGTGATCTCTCTCATTTCTCAACCAAAGTAAGTGATTTTTTTTTTAAATCGTCGTGTTAGTGAGACGAACACATCCGTACGGTTAATGTGTCATGAAATCAAGCCCAAGTAAATGGAGAATCAAAATAAGCTCGGGAGGAGGAGAATTTTTATACCTTTGCTCTGAGAAGGGAGGCTTCAATCAGAGGTGCTCAGCACATTCGTTGGGGTCCAAGGAGGCTAAGGATTAAGCCTCTTGTTGTGGTGTAAGGCCTATGTATGAATTTAACCAAGCTCGATTTCAGGTGTTGGTCTAGAGCTATGGTGGAGGTTATTCCAGATGGTAATTTGATGGGGCTTCTTCTTCTCTTGCTATTGTGAAGGTGTGGGCACAAGCAATTGAAGTTTGGTGGAGTTTTGAGAGATTTCCGTTTCTGCCCTAATTTTTAAGCTCAAAATTAGGGTTATAAAGGGGGAATCAAGGTAGCAGCTGAGTGATTGGAATGGGCTGTGGAGATCTCAAGGAAGCTTTGTGAGTGATTTGGGAGGCTCTCTTTGAGAAAAATTTTAGCACACCTCCCATAGTCGTGGAGGTGAGTTTTTATAAAAATGGCCATGGGGTGGCTCTCAGGGCACAAGTTTGGGTGCATTGTGGTGCTTAGGTGGAGGGCAGAGGAGCTCTTCAATTTGATTTGGATGATCAGGCCTCTAGGTTTGATTTGGGTGAGGTGTCATGGGGGTGGCTCTTGGTTTTGAGCTTTTCTGGCCACTAGGCTGGCCGACCGGCCAGGGGGGGGTGGCTATGTGCTCAGTGCACCCACAAGGGAATATGCCACAACAAATTAGTACAATAATACCTAATTTTGGTAAGGATATCTTAAGCACATGCATTTTTGGAAATAAAATCCTTTAATTTGGGGGACCTTTGGTCCATGGCATGATTTAGGTGGTTTCATAGTGTTTGGACTGGTCACTAAGTCCAACTAATGGTTGGGTGGTGTTAATTTAGTTACTTTAGGGTGGTTAGGTCACATTTAGTGCATGGGTCCAAATGGGTCCAAATGACCAAGTATTGGGTTTGGTCTAGGCTATCCATGTCAATTTGACCAATTAATTGTTTTGTTTGGTCTAGATGATCATAAGGAACAACTTTGGTGAAGGATGAAAGTGGTTTTGAGCTCAATTAAAGGATCAATTTGAGAAGGATCAATTTGAGGTCAATTTGAGGGAATTTTGAACTTTAATCAATTTGGTCATGTTGGGTTAGGCTTGGGTCTAGCTTGGGTTAGCCTCGGGCTAAGTCCAAATCGATTGTTTTAAATTGTCAATTGGGACCTCATGAAGAGTTTTCAACATGAATTGGAGGTTAAGGATATCAATTGGGTGAAATTTGGGGACTTAGCCAATTTGGGGCTAAATTTGGGAATTTTGGATTTAGGCCAAAATCAAATGGATTTAAGGCTTCACCAAGTCCTCCAATTGATGGTTTATTTTGACCTAGGGTTCAATTTGGTGGAACCAAGTCATAGGGCCGAAATTGGGGGTTTTGACCTAAATCAGAATTGGGCTCAAATCATGGGCCAATTAAGCTTGGACTTGGTTTATTTTGGTCATATAAAAAGTGAATTTGAGTTTAGGATTGAAATTGGGGTCAATCGAGATCAAATTGATGGACATTTGAGTTGGATTTGGAGAAATTTGGGTCTTTAAAGGTAAATTTGGGGATTTTGGTTAAAGATGGTCAAATTGGCCAAATTGGGTCATGTGGTAGTTGAGAGAAATGAAATTGAGAATATTTAAGATTTATTGAGATTTTCTGGAAATTTTTTGAATTTTTGGGATTTTGGGCTATGGAGGGGTATTTTGGTAATTTGGCCAGCTTTGAAGATTTTGGATAATTTGGAGGTTTTTAAATAGTTTGAAATGAATTTTGATCAAATTGGGTATTTTGGGTAAACTTGGCAAATTTGGCAAAGTTTGGGTCTTCAAGGGTGTTTAGGTAATTTGGGGTGCTCAGGGGCAAAAGGGTAGGTTGGGTATCTTGGTAAGTTCGAGTGCCAACTACCATCAATAAGCCATGGACCAATGGAAACCCCATTTTAGATCCTCTATGTAGTGGTCTTAGCTAAACCATAGCCTTAGGGCTAGTAGGTTTAGGGGACCATCTACATGAGTTTCCTAAAAGATCAAGGGACCTAAACTAGAAATTTGAGTTCAGGGTTGTGAGTGATTGTGGGTGCAGATAAGTGTAGTGAGTGCCTCAGCTCCAGACCAACACCTAGGGTCACACTTAAGGTCCAGCAGTCCTAAGGGTGACTCATCTTGAGTTTCCCCTATAGTGACCCCACCTACTAAGTATTTAGAGGTTGAGACCAACATGTGGAACTTTAAGTTGAGTAGAGAAGAGTTTGGAATTTCTAGTGGTGAGGGTGCCTTTTCTAGTTTTCTAAGAATAGTCAATAGGAAAATCCTATGGCTAGACCTTAGGCTACTAAAGATTAAAAAACTAAACCTCAACCAAAAATGAGGTCAACAGACCGCTCATCAAAAGTGAGGAATCAGAAGTTAGAGAATGATTATAGGATAAGGATTGAAAGTTAAGGATCAATCGCAAGAGAGAGTGTCGGAAGGTAGAGAACGACCTCAAAAGCGTGAATCACAGGTTAAGAACTGATTCTAAAATGAGAATTGAAAGTTAATGATCAATCTCAAAAGAGAGCATCGGAAGTTAGGGTCTGAACTCAAAAGGATTGAATCAGAAGTTAAGGACTGATTCAAAAATGAGAACTGAAAGTTAATGATCAATCTCAAAAGAGAGATGATCAATAATGATCAATCTCAAAAGAGAGCGTCGGAAGGTAGGGTCTGACCTCATAAGGTGTGAATCAAAAGTTAAGGACTGATTCAAAAATGAGAATTGAAAAGTAATGATCAATCTCAAAAGAGAGTGTCAGATGTCAGAAGGTTCAGAAGGTAAGGGCTGACCTCAAAAGTAGTGAATTAGAAATTAGGGACTGATTTGAAAATGAAAATTAAAAGGTAGGGATCAATCTCAACTCATCTGTTTTGAATTTGGTCCAATTTTTCCGTTCTAAAGTAGTGAATAAAAAATTTGGGATTGATTCGAAAATGATAATTAAAAGGTAAGGATCAATCTTAAAAGAGAGCGTCATAAGGTAAGGACCGACCTCAAAAGTAGTGAATCAGAAATTAGAGACTGATTCGAAAATGAGAATTAAAAGGTAAGGATCAATCTCAAAAGAGAGCGTCAGAAGGTAAGGACCAACCTCAAAAGAGTGAATCAAAATTTAGGGACTGATTCAAAAATAAGAATTGAAAGGTAGGGATCAATCTCAAAAGAGAGCGTCGGAAGGTAAGGACTAACCTTAAAAGTGTGAATCAGAAATTAGGGACTGATTCGAAAATGAGAATTAGTGATGTTGAATCCAAAGATATGTGTCATGTGAAACGGTTGACATTGTTGAAGAAGACATGTAGAATTTTTGTGGGACTTTGTGTAGAATGTGAAATTTTATGGGGATACAAAGAGAATTAGTGCAGACAAAGATAGTTGTGCTGCGCGAGCAAAGTGTAAGAGTCTCCAAAATCGAGAGAATCTACTCAACATAATTAATTTCTTTTGTTATTATTTTTTTCAAATTTAATTTTTTTCAAAATATGTTTTCAATTTTTTTTTAAAAGAGATTTATTTTATTGTTTGTTTATTGGTTATTTTTTTTTAAATTTTATTTCCGTTAATGATTTTTTGTTTGTTGTTTTGTTCATGGGTTGTTGTAATTTTGAACCAACTTGTGGTTTGTGGTTTCCATCCATCACACAAAAGGAAATTGATAAAAAGACACATTTCTGAAAGAAACTTCATTAATCTGCTCCAACAAAATGTTACAGAACAAGTGTAGGCCAACACCTCAAAAAGTACAATATGTGAAATGCATCAAAGTACATGCAAAATATCTCATGCCAAGTACACATTATAGGCTAAGCATCTCTGGTACATATCACATTTCTATAATGTAGTAAAGTAGAAAGGAATCCCCTGACTATCTGTTCCTGCTGCGATAAGCTCCTAATCGAGCTGACCTTTTAAGCCACACTTAAGGACAAGAGTTCCCTTTGCATGTGCTCAGAGGTGCAACTCTCTCATAGCTCATAAGGTATTAGTTCCTCCAGTTCTGGATCTGTCTAAAATCCGTGCGGCATTTTGCTATCGTCCATCCGTCCGAAGGTTACGGACACCCTGTGGTGTTGTACTCCTAGAATGCAAAGCTTGGAAATGTCTGCACCATTGCCTTTAAGAATAAGCACTAAACCAACTGGTATGGGAATCTCCACATGGCCTCTAAACTCACTAGGGCCAACAATGTCAATTTCTTTCCCAAATAAGATGTTACTTTTATTCATAAATGAGACTGTACAAAAAAGCCTCACAAAGTCATTATGATTGATGCGTGGAGGAATTCAATCACCCTCATTGTACATGTCGATAATACAACTATTTGGAATGAAGGTAGCAGGCACAATACTCCAACTGACCATTCTTTTGATCAACCACTTTTTCATTGGCAGTAGTGGATCTACTTGATCGTGTCTGAGGATCCCAGGCGGATTCCCTTGTCTATCATTTATGAAGTTGTAGCAGCATCTACACTAGATGATAATCCTCTCTTTTCCTTGCATCCATTTCCTTGGCTCAGAATAGGTCCTTTCCATAAGTAAACATGCCTGACCTCTGTCCCTTAGGTCAAAAATGCAGTCAAGAATACTCTTTTCATCCGTCTCTGAGAAGACTCTGGTATACAGTTCTAATCCCTTCAATATGTTGATAAATTTTCCCTGTACTTCTTCATAGAATTTGAAGTCTCTTTTATTTACTTTGCTCATTTTATAATATTCCACCATACTAGGATTCGGCAATTGTTGCAGGTATTCTCTCATTTGAATATCAACGGGGACCCAAGCTGGTGTTGTCTCTAGCTCTAACGAAATGTATGATTTTGCATCTAATAGAACATTTGGGTCTGTACCCCTCGGAACATACAACTCTGCATCCATTGGGACATATGGCTCTGCCTCTATTAAGTAATCAGCGGTCTGAGATCTATCATCGGTAGATGCATATTCCTCTAATGTGTTGTAGTGTTGTAGATGTAGGATGTTGCAGTCCAAGCACTCCACTAATGCCCCTATAGTTGACACTCGTGCAGGTATTTTGGCATTGCAGGTAGTGCAACCCACACACAGAACATCTAAAACTGGTAGTATCTTTTGCTTTGTGACAAACTCGGGCTCCTAATCCGTACTGGACTAACTGAAGGGGGTCTCTTTCATGCTCGAATCATAAATGTGTCCCTCAGGAATAGGAGCGAGCAAGTTGTATGCCTCTTTCTAGCATCTCTTCTCTTCTCGTAAGAAAGCTCTCTGTTTGCATTGGCTGGCGTTTCTTTGTTGTGTTCTTCGCAGTGGAGCAAATGGTATCCTTTCATTATCAACAGCAACTAGGCCCCCAGTCGACGTAGCTATCATGGATGGTAAACGACTTGGCCCCTCCATCTGGTCCTGTTGTACCATCACGCTCTTTCCTTTCAATGATGCATTGTCTTTGGTGGCCACCCTTAGTAGTGAAGGCAGCCCTTCCTTTTCCCGTCGACTGACAAAATTCATTAAAGGCCCCTTGTAATCCATGCCAACCTGGTTTAATTCCATGTCAAAATCTATAGTACCGCCCTGTGGTGCCATTTCTTCATTTAGTGCTAGATTGTAGCCATCTTTCAAGGCGAAGATCAGCCTCTGGCCTGACATTTCTCTGCAGATGACAGAAAAAATGTCAGTGGGCTGAAACTTAGCGTGAACAAGAAAAAAACAAAGTATTTATTAAAGGAAATTTTAGTAAAGGAAATTTTAGTTTATTTATTTGTGAATTTTGTTTAATTTAGTAGCATATTAAGTTTGAAAAGAGAAAATTGAAGTGTGTAATTTCTAAAAAAAATTTAATTATGTTGAGGTTAATTTTGTTATAAAAATTTTGGATTCGGTCACAGACTTTTGGCCACATAGATAACCCCAAAACAGTTGAAATTTCAAAATTGTC
>NW_018235111.1:76896-113072 GCF_001263595.1 Phalaenopsis equestris
AAATCACTCAAAGGCAAGCAGCATCAAGATGAGTAGTATGTCTTCAAGTATCATCCGTTGATTGGTAGCATGGTTCATTCACCTAAAAAATCCACTAGCTGGTAGGGTCCTTTTATGTAGACCTTTCATAAACCTTTTCAATGATAAATGGTCCCTTCCAAGTTGGCTCAAATTTTTCACCTATTGTTTTCCACCTATCTTGCGGCTATCTTGCGGCGTGCAAGAATATGCCTTTTGAGCACAAGTACGAGGTCACCAACTTTGAATGTCCTTGGGCAAACCAATTTGTCATGAGATTCTACCATCTTTGCCTGGTAAAGTTCCAAATGTTGTTGTGCTTCAAGTCTTTTCCCTTCAAGACTTTCTAGTTCTTCAATTCTTAGCTTTGCACTTTCTTCTGTTGTTAGTTGGTTGGCGGGAGCGCCTGTAGCGACTCTGAGAGACAGCGCCTAAATATCTAATGGTAGTACGGACTTGGACTCGTACACAAGCATGTAAAGTGTACACTGAGTGGGGACCCTGAACGTTGTTCGGTAGGCCCACAAAGCTTCTAGGAATTTTTTGTGCTAGTCTCATCCGTTTTCATCCAATGTTTTCCTTAAAACCTGTACCAATTTTCTATTGAAGGCCTCAGCCAATTCGTTCACTCTAGGATACTAAATTGTAGAGTATCTCTAATCTATCCCATGTTTTTTGACAAAATTTTTTATTTTGGTTCTTTTAAAGGCTGTCCCATTGTCGGAAATTATTCTTCGCGGTACTCCAAAATGGTAGACGAGTCGGTAGACGACTTGGCTTCTGAAGAACTGAAGGATGTGCTGCACTATAACCTCTCTTAGTGACACTGCCTCTACTCATTTGGAGAAGTAATCTATAGCAGCAAGTATAAACCTGTGTCCTTTGGAATACGGACGGTCTATCAGACCTATTATGTCTGTGCCCCAACACTCAAATGGCTACGAAGCAACAGTTGGGTGTAGCACATTCGGAGGTTGGTGCAAGACCACTCCATGCACTTGGCACTGGTGACATTTTCTGGTTGTATCCATGCAGTCGGAGATCATTGCTGATCAATAATATCTGAGTCTCTTAATCTTCATTTTCATTTTTGGTCGTGACTGATGAGCGTCACACAATCTGGCATGTACTTCTTTGACAATATTTTGAGCTTCAGCTTTTCTTAGGCATTGTAGCCACATCTGGTCGAACGATCTTCTATAGAGGGCATCACCCACTAAAGCGTACGACATAGCCCTCTTTGTTATGTGACGTGCCTCAAACTTGTCTTCCGGTAGCTTTTCAATATGTAAATAGTCTATTAACGTCTTGCGCCAATCTTCATTGATCTCTGCTACTGCAATCGTTGTTTATTCTTTTATGAGTTTGTGTAGAGTTTCGAGGTCGATTGGAGATAAAACTTATCTTCCTTGTAGTATGATTTTGATGGAATCCTTTGGTGGACATGCTGGTTCTTTAGCGATTTTTGCTAGAGTGTCGGCATGGGCATTATCTCCTTAAGGAATCCGGTAGAAAGTCACGTAGGGGATTTGCTCCAGTAGCTTCATCACGTATTGGTGATATTCTGCTAGTCTTGGTTTCAAAATTTTGTATTGTCCAGTGACTTATTGAATGACGAGTTTAGAGTCACTATAGATGATAATGTTTGTTATATCCATTGAGATGTCAATTCTAATCCGGTGATTAAGGCTTCATATTCTGCCTCGTTGCTGGTGCACGGCTCTGTCAGGTGGTATGAGAACCCCAGCATACCCTTATCTAGCGTGATAAAGATCAAACTGATTCCTTCTTTACCTAGTATGATTGTGTCTGATCCTTTGTCTTTCCTAACTGATGACGCACCATCAAAGTACATTTCCTAGCATTGTGCACTAGAGAATTTTATTTGTAGCACTTGCTCATCTGGTAGTTCTTCGTCGAGAGGGGACCAAGCTGACAGTGGGTGTGCAGCAAGAAAGTCTGCTAGAATCTTTCCCTTGATAGCATGGAGGGGCACAAAAGTTATATCAAATTGTAATAAGATCATTGACCATTTTGCTAGACATCCGGAGAGTGTTGGTCGGGTCATCAAATATTGCAACGAATTAACTTTCGAGATTAGGGTAATTTTATGAGAAAGCATGTAATTTCTAAGCTTTTGGGCGGCGAAAATTAACGTCAGACAATGCTTCTCAATATGTGGATACTTTAATTTCGTCAGTATCAGACGACGACTCAAGTAGTATAGTGTGTTTTCTTTACCCTCATTGTTGATTTGGGCTAAGAGGGCTCTGAGAGAGTCATCTAAGGATGCGGTATAAAGTATCAAAGGTTTCCCTGGGATAGGGGCTGCCAAAATAGGAGGTGTCATTAAAGATTGTTTAACGTTCTCTTCCCAGATAAGTTTGGCATCCTTTTTAATTAATGTTGAGAAGGGTTGACACCTTCCTGAGAGATTAGAAATAAAGTGTATCAGATATGTGAACTTCCCATGGAAGTAATGTAGTTGTTTCAAGGTTTTAAGAGGAGGCATTTCTAAGATGGCTTTAATCTTATCTGGGTAGGTAGATCTCGATTCCCCGGATCTCGATTCCCCGATGATGGACAACGAATCCAAGAAACTTCCGAGAGGTAACGCCAAAGCCGCACTTTAAGGGATTCATTTTAAGTTCATATCATCGTAATCGTTCGAACACGATCCTTCGAACACGATCCTCAATTCGAACACGATCCTCAAATCACACAAATGGTCTATTTTTCATTTTCTTTTGATCACCAAATCATCCACGTAGCATTCCACTTGATAGAATGAGGTCGTCAAAACTCTTCGTCATTGCACGTTGATATGTTGCTCCAGCGTTCTTTAACCTAAACAACATAACTATGTAGCAAAAAATTCTGATCGGCATTCAAGGCTGTAAGTGTTGCATCCTCAGGAGCCATCTTGATTTGGTTGGATTCTGACGATCCATCCATGAAAGAGAAGATTTCATGTGTAGAAGCGATATCCACCATCATTTCTGCTATTAGTAGTAGAAACTCGTCTGTCGGGCATGCTTTGTTTAGATCTCTGAAGTCGATGCAAACACATATTTTTCCATTTTTCTTCTTGACAGGTAAAATATTGGTTAATCATGTGGGGTATTGCTCTTCTTTTACAAAGTTAGTGTCTAGTAATTTCTTTACCTCGGCAATGACTTGTTGCTCTATTTCGAGACGCATTCTTCTTGGAGATTGTTTTACTGGGTTTATATCATTATCTACCCCGAGTTTATGAACTGCAACCTCTGCTGACAGTCCTGACATTTCATCGTAACTCCATGCGAAGCAATCTTTAAATTCTGTTAGCAATTTGATCAACCATAGAGATTCTTCATCGTTAAGTAGAGAACTTATAAATGTAGGTCGGGGTTGTTCTTCAGTCCCAATGTTGATTTCCTTGAACTCATCAACCGTTGATTTAATTTCCTCCTCAAATTCTGGTGAAGCCTCTTCTGTTAGTTGATTAGTAGAGTCATCCTCTATATCAAGGCAATCCTCTCCTGATTCACTAGTAACAACCATACAAAATTCTGAATCATCGACTGTCTGACTGTACCAAATCTAAGACCCTCTTTTGAGTTGGGAGTTCAACTTTTAACATGCCATAATTTTTCAAAAAATTGTAGTTTGTCTTTTGATATTTGTTTTGGCACATGTCTTTGTTGAATCAACTTTTGTACTAAGGCAAAAAGTAACCAAAAGGTAATTCCATTAATTCATTAGGATCCTCATCCAAATTTACATGATTTTTAATATTAGTAGAGGTAGAAGCACGGTAAAATTTGATCGGCTTTGAACCAGCACTACGGACTTCCTTGACCTCTAAACTCCACACCATTTGAGGGAGTATTGGAGCAACGGTCATAGCATTCACATAGTGGTTTATCTGATCATACATCGTCTCATATTCGCTTTTCTTTTCTTTCTCTACATCTTCTAAGGATATCTCGTATTGAGGTTTCCTCTGTTTTGTCATAATTTTTTTTTTCTTTGGAACCATCTTCATCACTGATGTTGATGGTTGGCCTAGTCCATTCAACGATTAAGTTGGTTCTTGCTTGTCCACGTCCTTAGCCTTGACCTTGGGTGCGCAAACTAAAAGAACCTCCACCAACTTGTTGTAAGAGAATAGTGGATGATCATTGAAGCGGAGTTGAATGGCCCTACCATTGTACTTCTTCTGGATCTTTACTTTTGTTTGTTGCAATTTTGCGAGAGAAGACAGTTTTCTTTGGAGGCACGTAGTAGGCGGCACCTTCTTGAATGCCAACTTCATGAACTGAAAACGGCTGTAGAGCTCCTTTGATTCAATGTTCTTGTCCTTCTTTATAGTATTTGATGCATTGGTGTAGAGAAGATTGAACCATGTTGTGTTCATGAATCCACGGTTGACCAATTAGAGCATTGAAAGAGGTCTCGGCGTCGATGATATGAAATTTGGTGGTTGTTGCTAGGTCCCTAACCTTCATAAACAATGTAATCAATCCAAGGGATCTTTCTCCCTTTTGGTTGAATCCTCTTAACATCATTTTATCGGTCGGAAATCCGTTGTAAGCTCCTGATCTTTGATGTCCAAATAGACTAATGTTCATAGACTCATCAAGTTGAGTGATGCTCCAGAATCTACTAAAACACTTGACAACACAAATCTGCCAATGTTAATGGAGATGTAGAGTAATCGGTTGTGGTCGACGGTACCGAGTAGCAAATCTTCATCGGTGAAGGTCACCCCAGGCTGTTCTTTCTACGAGCAAACTTCATCTGAGGATGTGCTGGCCAACTGAGCTAAGCAAATCTCGGGGTCAAGACTCTGGGTCAAGAAAAGCGGTAACTAGTGACTCTCTCATTTTCTTTGATAGAATGAGAGCGTCATAGATGCTTAATCGGGTCGGCAACTTCCTAATATGAGGTAGCAGGTTGTAATCCACTTTGTATGGTCTTCCATTTTTCTCTTACTTATGTGTTTCTTCCACTGGTGGAGGTGGATGTAGTTCTTCTCGCGTTACTATTTTTTTCCGTTATCTGTTGGAGCTATTCTTGGGGGTAACACTTTCCCGCTCCTCAATTTTATTTCTGTAATTTCTTCTTCTTGAGGTACCTTTGTTGAATTTTCCGGTGATTCTTCTTTTTTGGAAAGCTCTAAGTTGATGGCAAGCTGTGCACCGTGGTGCTCGAGGATTGGGTCCTCACTCCCGGTGTTGTCATAGATATTATCGTTGATGTCTTCTTTGGACTTGTTAGCAAGTTCGCTGGACTCAACTACGATTTGAGGATCATTTTCAAAATTGAGATCAAAGTTAGATTGGTCATAATCGATTACATCATCACTAGAAATAGGTAAAACGTATCTGAAATCATGATCATTATATTTATAAGACCCCAGAGGGGCGAAAAGATAATCATACAAAGTCAGGGGTTCGAGGATTTTCTTCCCCGAATCCGAGACAACCAATCTAGCAGAGGCAGCCCTTCTCCTACCCCCGTGCTATCAATCTTCGTAGTGGTAGTGTTCTTCTTTTTCTTTGTCTTTGACGACGACGGCTCTTATGGTGAAATCTTCATCTCAGGCTTGATAGGCTAAAGACTCTGATTAGAAGCTTGCTTTGATGTATTCTGGATTTGATTTAATATTTTCTTAGATGATTTGCTCCAAACTTCACTCCATCCATCTTTTTCAATGTATGTGTAAGATTGTTTTGTTTAATTTGATTTAGGACCCTCTTGAGTTTGTCCCAAGTAGTATTCCATCCCTCTTCTCCAGTATATGGATCAATCGGAGAAATCGGCTCGGCCGTAATCATATTTATGGAACCCTTTTCAGGTTCCCTTAAATATTCTTTCAGGATCGTTATATTCCCTTCCTTAAGATACTTTTTGAGCCAATCCTTAAAGATGAAGCATTCTTCTATAGTGTGTCCCAGCAATCGGTGATACGGGCAATAATTTGGTTGATCTATCTTGTCAACTTCCTCAGGCTTCTTTGGTTCTGATAGTCTGAACTCAGGCTTCTTCATCAGACTTCTGAATATTTTGGATACAGCTTCATCTTTGAAAAGCTTCATCTTTGAAAATCTTTGAAAGAATACACCATTTTCTGTCATTCTTCCAGAGATATTCTCTTATTCTAAAATGATCCTCCTTGTGGCGGTCGCTGGTTGGACTGGCTATTCTGTTTTTGAGCATGTCGTGATGAAGACTGACGAGGATTTTCTTTGCTGCGATGAAGATTGACGAGAATTTTCTGCATATATCTTCATTGGCTATTTTCCTTTGTTGACAGTTGCTACTATTCCTGATTTCTTTTCAAACACTCTAGTTACCTTGGACTTCTCGTGTGAATCCATATGTTTGATTTCTTCTTGAAGACTGTTGGCTTTACTGAGTAGCTTCTCGAAGGATTTGATGGTGAGTCCCTTGAGCATGAAAGTTATTGAGCCATGAATGCTTTGAGTAAAATTTCAATCGCATGATGTTCCTGTAGTTGAGGTTCACACTTCATGCTAAGGTTTCTCCACCTCAAAATGTAATCCACCAAAGTTTCGTTGGGCTTTTGATTTTCTATCATAAGTTCTCCGATAGACACATGATGTTGCGCTCCGGTGAATCTCTTCACAAATAATTTTTCTAGCTCAGCAAATATTTTCTCTGATCCGTTGGGTAAATCAGCATACCAATCGAAGGAAATTCCAGACAGGCTGCTGACGAACAGTTGGAAGAGTAAAGCCTTGTTATTTCTAGTGTTGTTACAACTGGCTCGGAAGTTTGCTATATGCTGTCTGAGATTTCCAGTCCCATCAAATATTTTAAATTTTGGGGCCATGAAACCCTTGTGAAAGGGTACGGCATCGAATTCCTCCAAATAGGATCTACCTTTTAGAATCAATGCACCACACTTGGATTGAATTAAGGCCTCCCGAACTTGCTCAACCATTTATTTAAATTCCTTCTCAGGCATGGCGCCCAATGGAGAATTCTTCTTTGGTTGCTCATCTCTGTTTGTCGAGGCAACTTCCCTTCTTTCATCTGTAATCTATTTTATCTCCGGTTGGTTGATATCTGGAGATGCTAGTTGCGGTGCTTGTGATTGCCCTTGAATGGTGGCCATGGCGGTCATGGCTGTGGCCATCTCTTCTATCCTTATCTCCATTTGACTGACTTATTCATCCCTTATGAGGATAGCCCTGAGCAGCTCATCTATGGTGTTCTCTTGGACGAGAGGTTGAGCCTCGCACGCAGATGTAGCGGCTCTGGTTTTGATGACATGGACATCCATGAAATCTTCTTCAAGGTAGTCATTATAGTCAAAATGTTCATCATTGTTGTCGATGGAAACTCTGTGTTCTCAAGCCAACTCAAAAATCTCAGCCCTGAGCTTTTCAACTTTTTCTTCAATCATTGATTCTTTTATTGTCTTAAGATCTGGAGGACCCTGTTGGACCTCTTCATCTTGTTCTTTCATTTCACTGGAAATTGCTGCGACGATGTCAGATACTTCGGATCCTGCTTCATTCCATGATCTCACCCCGCGGGCTTACTGGACTGTATTGGTGCAGCGACCTTAGGTATCCATACTTTTTCGTTGAAGATGATGTCTCAGGACGGAGTGTCCTAACAGCAACATCGGTATGTTAAGGAAGAGCATGATTCTCATGGTACAGACGAGCTACAGTATTGGGTAATATCTTTGTCATTTCCTTTAAAATTTTAGGGAAGTTTTTATAGCGGGTGATCAGTAGAATTCTTGGGCCCAATCGTGACTTGGCTGGTCGACAACATGCGGTCCTGGTAATGGTGGAATTTATGGTGACAATAGCAGTGTCGACTCTGCTTCCCAAGAAAAACCAGACGGGAGTACGAGTAGGAAAAGCCTCAGTTAACTTCTGAGATTGTTTGGTGGATCTGATGTCCTTTAAAATTTCCTTCTTCATGCGAGGGGATATTGCATGTCCCACTCACTTAAGTAGTTCACTCACTGAACAAGCTTCTTTGGCGGCTAGCCTCTGAAAAACTGAACTGACTCGGGTGATAGGAGTATCTTTCTTTCTCTCCACACCCTGTCCATGAAGTTATGGTAATGCATCGGCAATCTTCTGGATACCTTCATACCCGTTGGTATCCATCAAAGGATGGAATCTACTCCACCGCAAAAGTGGATATACTTTGGGTAATCCTGACACTTCCTGGTGAGGCTTTTCCTCGACAGGTAATTCCTCAGGAGTCTGGTGTTTAGCGGTCTCTGAACTCTCCTTTTACGGTTTATCCTTTGGGTTTGAGTTAGTGGTGTAGTCTTTGAACCCGACCCAATTTTGAATACTGGTGGCGAGATAGCTAATCCCTCATTCGGATCTTCAAAGATCATTACTTCATTCCCCTTAGCAGTAGCGGGGACAATAGGCTTCGTTGGTACCATAGTGGCAATAGTGGTCTTGGTTTTCTTGTAGGAAGGGAAGTCCTGAAGACATTTCAGGTCAAATTCAGCAGACGGCTCCTGAACTTTTGGAGCGGTGACTTTCATCATGAAGAATGGAGCCTTCCCGAGGATAACCTCGAGGTCTTCAAATCCGGCTCTGAACTTGATGGTGGGAGCAACGTTGCGGGAAGTCAATGCTGTAAACTATAAAAGGGTACCTAGCGAGTCTTCTCGTTCCACCACCTGAAACTCAAAATGCATGTCAAAATATATTATGTAATGTAGAAAAAGTTAGGTTTTAGTGACCTACCTAACCCTAGGTCATATCTTGGTGGGTCCCTATTAGTTTGATTAAGGATTATTTTGTTAAGCAAAACATATTAGTTTAGTAGACCTCCGAGGTATCCAACAGATCTTGAGGAAGAATTGGAGCTACGCTTCCCTCTCACCGCCTGGTGAAAAGTATCGAGCTCATTTAAACTTATTATGTTACTTAATAAATCCACCCTATAAAAATACTCATAATGCTTAGTGAACATTGATATTTCAATTATCCCTAAGATTAGGGTAATTATCATTCGTGATTTAATTTGTAAGTTATGTGGTTGAAGACCCTTAAAAGTGGCAAGTTAATGTTATCAAAGGCATTTAGCCAATTTTAATTATGTTCACTTTTCTAATCCTCATTTAATCACATTTGATTTAGCCTAGGTCTCTACTAAGCTCTTAAGGTTTTCATGGAAGTCTCAGTTATAATTTTTTTTTAAGAGATTAAAATTTTAAGTGATGACGATTCATTTTTGAAAGTCATTTGAACATCAAATAGGGTATTAAATTAGTGAGTTATTAACATCCAAAACTATACCCCTAAGTATATGATCATTTGTTTGACTAGACTTAAAAACTTTAATAATTTAAGGAATTTACAAATTTATCTTTTCATTAACAAAAGTGAGATTGGTTTCTTCCAATTAATCCCCTTTCGGTTTCAATCATCCAAATAAGTTTGTTAAAATTAGAGGTTACCTTACGCATGGGTCAATTAAGACATTAGAGGAGAAAATATGATTTTTAAAAATTTAATTTAATTTACGTAATTACTTTTTTGCAAAAATAGAATTTTTCAGAGAAAATTTCATAACTTGACCAAGGCAAAGCCTAATCCCTTGACATTTTTACTGGAGGTGTACTTGGATTATATAACCATTTAGACCAAATTTCATGATTTACTGAATTATATTTGAATTTTAAGAATAACTTTAGTTTATGGAATATTTATTAATTATAAATTATTTTAAGTGTTAAAAATTAAGATTTTTATTTTTATTAAATCTCTATGATATCAAGAGATGTAGAGAAATAAACTTCACATTTTTATGATTTTTCTTTGAATTTTTAGAATTATTTTAGTGAAAATCCATTTTTAGCTTTTAAAATATATTTTAAGCTTTAAAATTCAAAATCTTCATTTAGAAAATTAGAAAAAGTATTCAAATTATTCCTAAGTACTTAAAAAACAATTTAGAACATTTTCATGAATTTTATTATTTTTGTAATTTTTATCATTTTTTAATTATTTAAATATTAAAAATAGGCTTGAAAATGGAATTTTTATTTTAATTTCAAATTTATTTTTAGAAAATTTTTTTGATCACAGAGAACTCCAAAAACTAATTTTTATAATTTTTTGAGTTATATTTTGATTATTAAAAATCATTTTTGTGTCAAAAATGTAATTTAACTTAGAAAATCAATTTGAGTTATCAAATGAGTTTAAAATATTTTGAAATGTTTATGGGGAGTTCTCTGAGTCTTAAACAACAATGTAGCTAAAAAATAAAGTCATTTTGATGTTTGTATTTCTCAAAAATAATTTTCTTTGTGATTTAGGGTTTGTGAAGATTAGGTGCATTTTGAATGACTTGGCTCAAGAAATATTTTTTGAATAGTTCTCTTGTCATAATAAACCTATCAAAATTTTCTTAGATTTTTTTAAGGAACATGCTAATTATTATGATTAATTTATGCAAATAATAGACATATGATTGAAAAATATGGATCTCTGTCTAGACGTCTCCCTTGACTTTGGAAAAATCAGGGAATCTTTGTCTTGTCAGAGGCTACAACATGTCAAAATTATAAGCCATGGTGAAATGTCTATATGCATGGAGAATAAAATAACTAAAAACCATATTTAATTAATTAAAAATAAAATATTCATCAAATGGACTTCAAATTATTTTCACATTGTTCTCCTATGTTCACTGAGCAAGATTTATTTTTATTTTATCTTTGTGATTTTTCTAGACCAAGATATGAATTTTTGAAGTTAGGGAGCATTTTCTGATTTATTTAATCCCCTATTTATCTATTTAAACGCACATCACCACCTCATTCTAGTCAACTCCGAAGCTTCATGCGACGCGCTCCTATTTGACACCGCCATCCGCCTCAGCAGTGACTAGGCCTCGTGGTTCGCGTAAGGAAGCGCTGACCGGCTTGATCTCATCCGTTGATGAGATAAGCGCGCAATCACTTAGATCTCCACCATCATCCCCAATGGCCTAGCCCAAGAACAGTCCATCTTCAAGGCTTGATATCTCCCTCATTTATCAACCAAATTTAATGAATTTTTCTTCAAATGCTCATCTAGACAAGAGGACCATATCTATATGGTTAAGATGCCATGAAATTAAGCCTAATCAAATAGAGAATCAAAATAGACTCAGACAAAGAGGGAGTTCAATACCTTTGCTCTGAGAAGGGAAGCCTCAATCAGAGGTGCTCGACATGTTTTTTGGAGTCCAAGGTGGCTAGGTATTGAGCCTTTTGTTGTGGTGAAAGGTCTACGTGTGAATTTGACCAAGCTTAATTTCAGGTGTTGGCTTAGAGCAATGCTAGGGTCTCTTTGGAAGGGGGATTTGATGGGGCTTCTCCTTCTTTCACTGTGGTGAAGGGGTGGGTAAGTTTAATTTGAGTTTGGTGGACTGTGGAGATGTATTGAGCTTTGTCCTGGTTTTAGGCAGAAGTTTGAGCTCAAAATTGAGCTTCCACAGTGGGAATCAGTGGGGGAAGTGGTTGGCTTGAGCTGAGGAGGTCTCAAAGAGTCTCTGTAAGCAATTTGGAGAGCTCTCTTAGAGAAAATTTCAACTCTCCTTCCATGGCCGTGGAGGGGAGCTTTTATAAAAATTGGTTTAAGGGTGGCTATCATGGCCAATTAGGGGGTGCAATGTGATGCTTAGGTGGAAGGCAGAGAGGCTCTAACATTTGATTTGGATGAGGTGGCCTCTAGGTTTAAAATGGGTTTGATTCCATGAGGTTGGCTCACGATTTTGGTGTTTTCCAGTCACTAGGTCGGCCGGCCAGGCCAGGGGTGGTGGCTAGGTGGTCAGGTGAGCCAGGGAAATATGCCAAAGCAATTAAATGAGTTGAGGTTTAGTTTTGGCAAAAATATCCAAGGATTAAGCAAATATGGAATAAAAATCCCATGATTTAGGGGACCTTTGGTCCTTGGCTTATCTTAGGTGGTTTTATGGGTTTTATCTTGGTCACTATGGTCCAACTAATGACTGTAGAGTCATTAATTTGGTGGCTTTGGGGTGGTTAGGCTACTTTTAGTGCATGGGTCCAATGTGGGTTCAAATGAACAAAACTTGGGTTTTGTCTTTGTTTAATTCATTTGATGTAGGTGATTGTAATGAGCATATTTGGTAAAGGATTGAAGTGATTTTGAGTTCAATTGGGGGGACAATTTGGAGGATTTTGGAGAATTGGTCATTTTGGGCATGATGACCTAGACTTGGGTCTAGATTGGGCTAGCCTTGGGCTAAGTCCAAATTGATTGTTTAGAATGGTCAATAGGAGTTCCATGAAGATTTTTCAAAATGAATTGGGTG
This sequence comes from Phalaenopsis equestris, assembly GCF_001263595.1. Taxonomy (NCBI): domain Eukaryota; kingdom Viridiplantae; phylum Streptophyta; class Magnoliopsida; order Asparagales; family Orchidaceae; genus Phalaenopsis; species Phalaenopsis equestris. The sequence goes on from NW_018235111.1 coordinate 89,242, forward strand.
CCAATTTTGGAGCTAAATCATTTATTTTCATGAAATTTGGAGGCATAGCCAATTTGGGGCAAAATTTAGGGATTTTGGACTTAAGTCAGAATTAAATGAAATTGAGGCTTCACCAAGGCCAATTGAAGGTCAATTTTGATGTTTAAGAATGTTATGAAGAGTTTTCAACATGAATTGTGGCAAATTTAGTGGGCTATGAGTTTAATTGGGTGAGATTAGGTCATGTGACCAAAATTGGGGCTTTTGATTTGGATCAAAATTGGGCTCAGAGCATGGGCCAATTGAGCTTGGATTTAATTTATATTGGTCACATGAAAGGTTAATTTGAGTTTAGAATTGAAATTAGGGGAAATTGAGACCAATAATTTAAATTGGGGGAAATGAGGACCAATTTGATGGACATTTGAGGTGGATTTGGGGAGATTGGGCCTTTAAAAGTAATTTTAGGGGTTTTGGTCAAAAGGGGGTTTTGGTCAAAATGGTAAAAATGGTCAAATTGGGTCATGTGGTAGTTGAGAAAAGTGAAATTGGAAATATTTGGACTATTTTGGGAATTTTTGGAATTTTTTGGAACTTTTGGAATTTTTGGCTAAGGAGGGGTATTTTGGTAATTTTACAATTTTTTTTGGTAATTTTGGGTATTTTAAAAAGGTTTGAAATGATTTTTGAATAAATTTGGGTATTTTGGGTAAATTTGGGAATTTTGGCCAAATTTAGGGTTTCAAGAGTACTTAGGTAATTTGGGAGAGTTTAGGGGCAAAAGGCTAAGTAGTTTAGACTTAGGTAATTTGGGAGAGTTTAGGGGCAAAAGGCTAAGTTGGGCATTTTTGAAGAATTGGGGTGCCAACCACCAATGGAAACCCTATTTAGGTTCTCTATGTACTGGTCTTAGATAAACCCTAGCCTAGGGTCAGTGGGTTTATCAGTGGGTTTAGGGGACAGGGGACCATCTACATGAGTCTCCCAAAGGATGAAGGGATCAAGGTTAATAAATTTTGGGTTGGTATTTGTGAGTGATTGTGAGTGAGGTGATTGCTGGTGAGTGTCTTAGCTCTAGACCAGCACCCAGAGCCAGCACCCAGAGCCAACCTTAAGGAACCTTAAGGTCCAAAAGTCTTATAGGAACTCTTCTTAACCTCCCCTATAGTGACCCCACCTACTAAGTGCTAGAGGTTAGGACCAATATGTAGAACTTCAAGTTGAGTCAAGAGGAGTTTATAATTTCTAATGATGAAGGTTCCTTTTCTACTTTTCTAAGAATAGTCAATAAGAAGTCCTATGGCTAGACCTTAGGCTACTAAAAAGGAAAACTATAACACTATACCTCAGCCAAAAATGAGGTCAACAGTCCTCCACCAAACTCTTGAAGTTTCGTTGAATCTCTTCTCTTTTACAATACTCTAAAAAAAAAACTAAAAATAAAAAACAAGGATATATATGTGGTGCCTAAAAATCTCTCCAACTCCCCAATTTCTAAACTTTCAAAACTTTTCCAGTACTTTCAGGACCTCTTTCAAAGTCCCAATCTTCTTTCTTTTATAATTCTCCAAAAGGTGTCATGTTATCTCTTCAAAATGTATTTCCCCAAGAGATGCATCCTTTCGCAATAATTTTCGTCCATGGTGATTGTAGCCACCTATTAAGAAAAGAGGTGCCTCAAAAACCCCTTCAAAATTTGCAAAAACTGAATTTACTCGTCCAATAACTTCCACCGCCGCTTAAGCACGGGGCCTACGGTACTTAGGCGCGACCTTCTCTGTTTACCCGGCGCTTAAGCGCTGAATCTGGCACTTAGTCGCCCAAACACTTTTGCACATTTTTCACCTATTTGCTCCAAATTTGATCATTTTTCACTCCTTCAAGCATTTTTTTACCTTTTTACATGTACGTGAAAGAAAAATACTAAAATATATTCCATTAAAGTGCAATATCTCAAAAATAGGTATAAAAATGTGTCTAAAAACACTATTTATTTTAGGCATATCAAGAAACCATTAAAGTTCAAAGTTTGTCTGTTCTCTGAAGAGGAAAAATAAAAAGAAAAGACAACATTAATAATTTCAAATGAACCAAAGTTCAAGATATCTCTTGAAGAAGAAGACAAATAAAAACAACTTGAGTCCATGCACGAACGAATCAATCACTATATACATGATATGCCCCTGAACCCAATTTCTCCATCAAAAATTGAGAATTTAATGGTCAAAGAAGTGTATGGTGAGGATAGAAAACCCATAAAATTCTGACTTGGATCTACTTCTTCTAGTTCCGAGACAAATGTAAAGCTTGAAGAAGAAAATCTCATGAAATCAATGAAAATCCCTTCTGAACTTTATTCTCCATGTGTTCAAAAACTTATTTAAAATGGTTTGATACCTAAAAAGTGGACATTAGATCAATCTTATCATTTTGAACAGTTGTGGAATAACAGTAAAAAAAACCAAAACTCTAAACAAGGTATTAGATTTGGTACCTTAGAACCTCTAAAAGACACAAAGTTTTGCCTAATTGTCACTGGAGGACCTCATTTTGAGCAAACATTTGACCTTGCAATCGAAGATGCGCCGCCAGGATATGAAGAAGAGAAGAAATTAAATCAACACTGGATGAACAAAAAGTCATAAATTTAGGAACATCAGGAATTCCAAAACTGATTTTTATTAGTTCGTTTCTTAATGACATTGAAGTAAAATAAATAGTTCATCTATTGAAAGAATACAAAGACTGCTTTGCTTGGAGTTACGATAAGATGCCTGACTTGCACCAGAAGTCATAGTCCATAAACTTGGATTAAACCAAACTGTGATTCCTGTTAAACAAGCTCTATAATGGATGCATGTTGAAATTGAGTAACAAGTCATTACTGAAGTTAAAAAGCTGATCAAGGACAATTTTATTTGAGAAGAAAAATACCTGACCTGGTTGGCTAACATAGTACCAGTAAAGAAGAAAAATGTGCAAATTCGAGTCTGTGTATATTTCAAAGATCTAAATAATGCTTGTCCAAAGGATGAATTTCCTTTACCAATTCTAGAGTTGATGGTCGACATTGCATCAACACATGAAATATTCTCCTTTACGGATGGATCATTAGGATACAATCAGATCAAAATGTCTCCAGAAGATGAACCAAGTATAGTTTCATAACACCCATCAAAATATACTGCTACAAAGTAATTTTGTTTTGATTAAAGAATGCTAGTGCTACTTATCAAAGGGCCATGACCCAACTTTTTGATGAACTTATCCACAATCTAAGTGAATGTTAAGTGAATGACTTGGTTGTTTAGATTTGAGAATTGCCTTCAAACAATTACGAAAATTTAATCTTAAAATGAAGCCTTTAAAGTGCACATTTGGTGTCACCTCAGAGAATTTTTTAGGAATTATTGTTTGACATCGTGGGATCAAAATTGACCCCCCTCAAAATTGAAGCCATTTTGAACACATCTCCTCCTAGAATTTAACTTAACTATGATCTTTCCAAGAAAACAAGCGTACATCGGATGTTTCATTTCCAATCTATCAGGTAGGTGTCAACCTCTCACTGCCTTGAACAAAAAAGATACTAAAGTTCTATGGGATGAAAAATGCCAATAGGCCTTATATTTTACAAAACCTCCTGTTCTAGCAGCCTCTATATTAAGGAGAGCTCTAATTCGTTTTACTGTGGCATTAGAAAATTCATTTGGAGCATTACTGGCTCAAGTTAATGATGAGGGTAAATAAAATGCATTGTACTAATTAAGTCGTTGTTTGGTTCTAGCTGAAATAAAATATCTTGCAATGGAGAAGCATTATTTAATTTTGATGTTTGTAGTTCAAAAGTTAAGACATTATATGTTATCTCATAAGGTAAATCTTATCTCAAGAGTTAACCCTTTACATTATCTAATAACTCGACCAACACTTTTTGGAAGATTGGCAAGATAGGCAATGATATTGCTCCAGTTCAACATAATGTTTGTACCGCTGTGTGTTGTCAAATGACAAACTTTGGCAGACTTCTTAGCAACACACCCAATACCAGCTGAATCTCCTCTTAATGATGATTTGCCCAATGAGCAAGTATTGGAAATAAAAAATTCTGACATACAAAAATGGGAATTATACTTTGTCGGAGCTTCATCTACTCGAAAAGACAAAGACAGACAAACAGTCACTCCAGACAAAGCAATGATGTCGTTTTCCTATCATCTGACGGAACTGTGCATAAAAAATGATGCTAATAAGTGCTCATAACTGGTATAGAACTGACGATATAAATGAAAATAAAAGATATTGACTTCTATGGAGACTCCCAACTGATCATCAATCAGATCGCAGGAAAATAGAGAACTTTGAAACTATGACTTGAATAATATTTCTGTTACACTTTGAAATTGCTTCAAAAAATCCCAAAAGTAACATTTTTTCTAATTATGAGATGAGACAACTCTTTAGCAGACGCTTTAGCTATACTAGCAAAAAAGTTTGCTTGTTTATATGAGGATGAAGTTCCATATTTTATAAGAGGCCGACGAATTATTTCCCAAATTGACAATGAAAATTTCAACAAAGTTATTAAAGAGGCAATAACGATAGCAATTGACAAAGAAGAGGATGATTGGTGACAACAAATTATTCAATATTTGAAAACCAGACAATTACCTGGAAACAGTTCCCTTGCAGCCCAAAATAAACAAAGAACATTTTCTTACGCTCTAGTAAATAATGTTATTTACTGACAATCTTTAGATTAGATGTGGTTAAGATGTTTAAAACATTCTAAGGATCGAGAAATTTTTAAAGAAGTTCATTCAGGTCTGTGTGGTGCACACCAATCTAGACCAAAAATGAAAATGGAAATAAAAAGAATGGGATACTATGGGCTGACGATGATGACTGACTGTCTTGAAACTGCAAGGAAATGTTATCGATGTCAAGTACATGGAGTGGTCTTACATCAACCACCAAATGTATAACACTCAACAATTGCATCTTGGTCATTTAAATATTGAGGTACATACATAGTGGGCCCTATAGACCCTCCATCAGCTATAGGACATCAATTCATTTTAGCTGCTACAGATTACTTCTCTGAATGGGTAGAAGCATTACCACTCACAGAAGTCAAAGCAGAACAGGTCCTCCACTTCTTCAAAACACACATTGTTTATAGATTTGGAGTCCTCCAAAGAGTCATATCAGACAAAGGACTAGCCTTAAAAATTACAAAAATGAAGAACTTCGATCAAAGACATGGAATAGATTAGAAATAATCAATAATTTGCTACCCCAAAGCCAATGGTTTAGTCGAGTCTTTTAACAAAACACTAGTCCAAATTTTAAAAAAGTCATTGACAAACAGCTCGAGGCAATCGCATGAACTATTGATAGAAGTTCTATGGGCCTATAGTATTACATATCGAACACCAACACGGTCAACAACAATTGCTTTGGTATACGGTTTTGAGACCATACTTCCACTAGAAATGTAAATTCCTTATCTCATGATTTTTGTTGCAAACAAAATCACTAAGAGGAAAATGCAAAACTACGACTTGTAGAACTTGAGAGTTTGGAAGGCAAATGTCTGCAAGCTAAATATAATCTTGAACTATATCAAGTGAAAATGGTACTACCCCACGCCCAATTGGTCCACCCTAGGACATTTCAGATCTGGGATTTGGTCTTAGTACACCAAAGACCTATCCTCACTCATCAAAAATTAGTGGAAAATTCAAACCAATATGGGTGGGCCCGTATGTAGTTAAAAAGACGTATTCGGGAGGAACCTATCAGTTGGTTAATTGTCAAGGAGAAAGAGTCTTACCCCAAATCAACGGGCGGTATTTGAAAAAATATTATGTGACATTAAATTAATGTATCATCTGTAAACTGAGAAAATAATAATAAATTGAATTTGAGCTTCTTTCAATGTTGTCTCTTTGAGATTTCCTTCTTGTTCATTAAGCAGGTGTTAGTGAGCACGATTTCTTAAAACAAATTGAATGAATCTTCAAACAAATCCTCTCAACATTCACATTAATTGACATAAAACTAGATCTAACATGTTTACATTAACCTATCACTTGAAGGGAAAATGTCAAATAACATACTTTTGTTCACTTTCTGAAGTGGTGTATGTTTAGCACTGGACCGCCGATGCATCGACAAAGGATCAACAATCCATTTTGATTTTGATCTGACACAAGTTGAATTATTGTATAATGGACCGTTGCTATCCATTGTCAATAAAGAAGAAGCAGAGGGGAAATTACCTGTGTTGGAATTTAGAACCCGATAACTACAAGTAACTAAGGAAAAAGTGAAACTGATATAACATAAATGAAATTTTGACATTGGAAAACTGAAATTATTTGTGGTTGTTGTAGCATAAGGAATCATGTAAGCATCTGTTGCTGGACTCAATAAAATAACATCAGTATTGACTCACACTCAGAGATAAAACAGTAAAAAACGACTTAAAAGACTTGAAGAAAATGAACGGCAAGATATGTATCCCATGGGCGAAGATGGCGAAGATTTCCATTTCCAATTCCTGAGTACACAGCTGGTGAAATATATACTATTTTAGAAGTTGAAAATTTGGATCCTCAAGAAGAATAAGAAATAGAAAGCAATGTCTTTGCTCTGAGTCTGTATTTATCGGTTCTCAACCCACAATGTCAGATAAACCAACCAATAGAAAAATTATTTCTGAAGAAGAGATGAAACGCATTAAGACTATCAAAAGACATTATTTTGAACAATTTAAGCATGTTTATGGCCGTACAATCAACATACTAGAAGATATCCAATTGTTCACTAATGTTTTTGATGAAGATGAACAAACAACTATTGTCGAACATGTGATGGAAGCATGTGTCCGCGGACGAGCTGGACATCTAAAAAGGATATTATACTCTAAACCGAATAAATGGATACGTGGAAAAGGATGAGTAACTATCTAATATAGATGTTGCTATAGCTATGCTAAGAACATAGATGGAAACACTCTAGGGATATTACAACATGAACAAGTTGATTCAATGCCTACGGTGATTATCCATATCATCAAACGATTGGTGGCTTGGGACATAATGCCATCCAGTTGTACTCCAAACAACTGCATTATCAACATCTATGAAGAGGGAGACCGCATTGCATCTCATATTGACAGTCATGATTTTGAAAGACCTTTTATATACTACCATTACTGAACAAATGCTCTATCATGTTCAGACAAGAAACATGGATAGTGGGCCAAGGAGAATTCCATGGTTATTATCAGATTCCCCTCCCATGAGGATCACTGTTAGTCCTTTAAGGAAATGGAGCTGATGTGGCCAAGCACTGCATACCAAGTGTGAGCAGAGAATGAATCTCAAAAACACTACCAAAGATGTGCCTTGACAAGCATTCTGTTGGATATTAACCCTTGCCTGAACTTGAAGGACTACAACCTTTGAAACTACCATGACTTTTTGAATATCTGAGCACTCAATTTATACTCAACCGAATTTATTCCAAAAATATCTCAGAGTGTAGGATATCCATGGATGGTTTAGTAGTATCCAAAACTACTGATATGATAAAAAGATGAATATGACGGCTTGTACCTTGTTTTGAAGACAGCCTTGACATGATGTTTGATGCAAGATACATTATTGACATTCTATGTATCACTATATGTTATTTTTTGTATTGGAATAAAACTCTGGTTTTGCTATAAAAGACAAGATCCCCAACTGTTGATGATGCTTGTGCAGGTCCAGAAATGTCAAAATGAACACCGACATAATTTCAAAATGACAATTTCAACTCATAAAATCAAAATCCCCAGTAAAAACCTTCAAAAATTACATTCCTCTTTATATATCTTTCATAGACATACTGACATTCGACATCTTTGAGTAGTAGTATAAGACCTCCTTAGATGGAATATGATATATACTCTCTCTCTCTTACTATTGGATGTAAGACCTTCCTAACACGGAATTATGACATTCACTTAGTTCTTTCTTTTGGGTAGGATATAAGCCTCCTAGCATTCATTCTCAAGACATACGTACTAACATTTGACATATTTGAGTAGCAGTATAAGACCACCTTTAATGGAAAATGGCATCTACTCTCTCTCTTACTATTAGATGTAAGACCTTCCTGACACAAAATTATGGCTTTCTTATAGTTCTTTCTTTAGGATAGGATATAAGTCTCCTAGCATTCCTTCTCAAGAAAGACAGATCAACATTTGACAACTTCAAGTAGTAGTATAAGACCTCCTTAGATTGAATATGACATATACTCTCTGTCTTACTATTGGATGTAAGACCATCCTGGCACGGAATTATGTAATTCCTTTAGTCTTTTCCTTGGAATAGGATTTAAGTCATATAGCATTCCTCTTCCAACACCGACAGTTCACGTCTTTGATAAGTAGTAAAAGACCTCCTTAGATGGAATATGGAATCTACTCTTTGTTACCTTTGGATTTAAGACCATCCAGACACAAAATTATGGCATTCCTTTAGTCTTTTCCTTTGCGATAGGATATAAGTCTCTTAACATTCCCACCCAATACAGACAGACCGACATTTTACAACTTCAAGTAGTAGTATAACACCTCCTTAAATGGATTATGACATCTACTCTCTCTCTCTCTTACTATTGGATTTAAGACCTTCCTGACACGAAATTATGGCATTTTTTTAGTCTTTTCCTTTGGGATAGGATATAAGTCTCCTAGCATTCCCTTCCTAAAACCGACATTAGACACTTTTAAGAAATCATATCAGACCTCCTTTAATGAAATATGGTAGTCGCTCTCCCTCTTACTGTAGGATGTAAGGCCTTCCTGACAAGGAATTATGGCTTTCCTATAATTTACTTTTCTCTGTGACTTCTTCATAAGCCACGACGTTCTTCTCCCTTGTAGACTTTAAAAATTGAATGACAAACTGAGTGACATGCTATAATCATATTCTTATTTAGAAAACTACTGATAAACTGACAATTTCATTGGGTAATAAAGACTGTTTAGGTCAACGCCCTTAGTCAATATTCCACATATCTTGGGGGCCCATTTGTTAACCTCACCTTTTTAAGGAATCTAATATGACACCTATAGACAGGATATGCCTTGAGTTGCCTACATCAACTCAAAATCCTTAGACACCTCTTAAAATCCAGTGATCATCATGATCACTAAATTCACCCAAGGAAAAGAGGGATACCTGACATTAACCCCTTTATGAATTCACCTAGGGTACTCAAAATTTGGAAAGTTTCCATTGAACCCCTAATACCCCTTCTGGATTCAAACCACATTAAAACCCAAAATGATAAGATCAGTATTGACAAACCCTGATTTGGTCAATCCTTGACCCAATAGTCATCACATTGACCATTTGATCAACACTACGGTCAAATTATTCAAACTTGACCATTTGGTCAATTCTAACACAAAATAGGTCAAATGACTAACCCGAAGACTTAATTGGTCCAAATTGACCCATTTGGTTAAATTTGGTCAATTTGGTCAATCCTGGTCAAAATGTCAACTTTTGTGAACCTTGGTCAAACAGAACTATTTTGTTAACCTAGACGTCAAGTTGGCCAAATTAGATCATTTTGTCAACCATAGACCTCATTGGTCAAACTTAGGTCAAAATAGTCAATTTTGAACCTCATGTTCATCACATTGACCATTTGGTCATCCACAGACCCAAATAATCACCATATGGTGAAGACATCACCATATGGTCAATTTGACCATCTCGATCAACCTTGGTCAACCTTGGTCAACTTGGTCAAACCGAAGCCATACCACCAGTTCTAATAACCCAATGACTAACCTAACCATGTCATGGTCAATTAAGTCACGCTAGTCAACCCTGGACCTAAATTGGTCAACCATGGTCAACTTAGTAAAACTTGGCCAACATTACCATTGTTTGTCTAAATTTGGTCTTTTCATCAAATTATTTTATTCTATTAATTAATTAATCATTTAATTGATTAAAAAAAGTGAAATTAAAGATTAGATGAAGGAATTAAGTTTAAAATCATGGTTAAAACACATGGCAAGTCAAAACCCATGGCCACCCTAAACCCGTGATTTATACTTGACTCAAGACAAAAACCATTATGAAACCATCATGAGGGAAAGAAGGATGTGCCATTCCTTCATGAAATATGGAAGGAAGATATGCTAAGATCATCGCTCAGCTTTTCATTAAATGGGAGAAGGACTCACTCAAACCCTTATCCTATACAAAATTAGGGTCATCATAAAAAAATTTTGGAAATTTGGAATGAGAAGGCATATGTGTCCTCTCATCTCAAATTCATTAAATGACTTGTAAACTCATGTTAGGGAGGCTAATTCAGATCATTTTAAGAAGCCTTATCCACCACACAAAGCACCCAGTGGAAGAGAGCCAAAATTAGTATTCAATCTTCATCCTAATGGAGGCTCATTATGGATATCACTTTGGGAAGCTCATCCATGGTAATCTTTAACCAGGGAATTTATCCACAGCCATTATAAGGTCATTACCTTCTTCCCCAAGTAAACCCTAACTCAGTCATGGCTTCCCCAAGCCTATGAATAGGCTAACCTGTGAGCCCAAGAGGAGAAGACCTACTGATAGTCTCCAATCCCAAAAGCTCTCAACAGCAACTTTGTTCTCCAAACCCTTAAGAATTGATTGCCCCTGGATTCAGCTCCTAAAACCCACTAATCTGTCCTAATTTCAATCCCCAATTCCAGGGAAAGTTTTGGCTCTGATAGAAAACCCACTCAAAAGTAAAAATTGTCTCTTATAAAATCTTCCCTAAGCTCTACGAAGAAATTCCCAATCAAAATTGGCTTTCCTCTTAGGCTCACTGTCCCCATTTCATCAAGCTCATACCTAGACCCAATTTCAACTCAAATTGAGTCAAGTAGAAGCTTTCTGAGCTCAAGGCAAAGCTTTGGAACATCTCCAATCAAAATTTCATCATTTGAGGCCAAGGTATGGTGCTAAACACTAAATTTGCCTCGATATTCAGACATTGTGAAGAGGGTCATTTCCTAATCCTTACATCACCGTATAGATATGTTCGCTTTCTTTAAATGAAGCTTTAGGAACAATTTCCATAAAGTTTTATTAAGAATCAAGCAAGATCTTAAGCTCTAATCACAAATGACTCTCAGTTTATCCCCTTTTTGGGATGATGAACCGATGTTGTCCATTTCCGTGTAAAGGAAAGGATGGCTCTGATCGAGTTGAACCGCAGTTCTTTCCGTCTGAAACAAACAAAAGTGCGGGCCACGTGTGATGTTGTGTGTAAATTGCTTCCAATCAAGTGCTGCCACATCTGTTTTCAACGCGTAAGATGATCGACTAGGCGCCACATGGAATTAACTTACGTAGGATTTAAATAAAATTCAAAAAATCCTATTTAACTTTAGAAATACATCACTTGACATAGAAAAATTACAAATATATGACAAAAATACCCCTGGATTCAGGAAAAAAAGATGAGAAAATTATGGAAGTGAAATCAAAATTTAATAAATTATATTTGATTTTTAATTAATTAAATAATCTTCTGAGTAATTTAATTATTAAAAATTATTTATAATTCCAAAAAATCTGAAAATTTTAGGGATGAGCCTGAAAATTTTAGATCTGAAAATTTTAGGGATGAGCCTTTAAGTCCTTAGGAACATTCTCTGGTTTTTTTTAAGGCTAGGATATTTACCAAGGCTCTAATTTCCTACTTTTTATCAAATTGTGTAATTATTCCAAAAAATAATTATAAATAATTAAGAAATTGGAAATTAAATTTGAAATTGGTTAGAGAATTTAGATTGACACTTTTAAACTTTAATATGATAATTTTTGGCCATTAGAAAAATTAAAATGACATTTTCACCATTTAGGGTTAATATTTTAAATTTCAAATTTACATTTTAAACCCTAGAATTTTTTAGGCTTGAACCTTAGCCTTGAATGACATATTGGATTGACCAAATCCTAATCCTTAAGTCTAACTCCAATCTAGATTTATGGTAAACCCAAACCCTAACCAAAATGTGATTTAGTCATCTCCTCAGAACTATTGGGTCTAACTCCTTTATAATCAAAGTCAAAAAGCTCAAATGATGAGTTCAAACTCACACAACACCTAAGTCTAACATGCATAGACTTAGGCTAAAATATAAGTCTAGTCCCAAATGGATTCAAACCAAACTCAGATATTCAGGTTTAATCAAGGTGAAACCAAATTTCACCAATGCCTTAATTAGGTCTGAACCAGAATTATACCTAACTAAACCTCTTTAAGCCTTAAGCACATTAGGCGTAACACAATTAAACTCTAATTAGGTCTAAACCCCAAATTAGACCTAAATAAACTTCTTAAACCTTAAAAACATTAGGTTTAGGACAAATAAACCATAATTAGGTTTAAACCTATATTAGACCTAATTAATTACCTTAAGCCCTAATTACATTAGGCTTAGGTAAACTTAAACCCTAATTAGGTTTAAACCCCAATTATACCTAATTAAACCTCTTAAACCTTTAATCACATTAGGCTTAACATAATTAAACCCTAATTAGATCTAAACCCCAAATTAGATCTAATTAACCTTCTTAAACCTTAACAACATTAGGTTTAGGACAAACAAACCATAATTAGGTTTAAACCTCAATTAGACCTAATTAATTACCTTAAGTCTTAATTACATTAGGCCTAGGTAAACTTAAACCTTATGTAGGTCTAAACTCCAATTAAACCTAATTAAATCTCTTTAAGCTTTAACCACATTAGGCTTAAAACAAATAAACATTAATTATGTTTAAACCAAAATTAGACTTAATTACTCCTTTTTAAGCCTTAATCACATTAGGCTTAACAAAGTGAAACCCAATTAGGTCTAACCCAAGTTAGACCTAATTAACCATATTATGCCTTACTTACATTTGGCTTAATTCAAATTAAACCCCAATTAGGAATAAATCTCAATTAGACCTAATTAGCTACCTTAAGCCTTAGTCATATTAGCCTTTGGTAAACTTATACCCTCATTAGGTCTAAATCCCAATTAGACCTAATTAACCTTCATAAACCTTAACGACAATCAATTTAGGACAAACAAACCCGAATTAGGTCTAAATCCTAAATTAGACCTAATTAACCTTCTTAAACCTTAACAACATTAAGTTTAGGGCAAGCAAACCCAAATTAGGTCTAAATCTTAATTAGACCTAATTAACCACATTAAGCTTTACTTACATTAGGCTTAATTCAATCTAAAACCTAATTAGGTCTAAATATCAATTAGACCTAATTAATTACATTAAGCCTTACTTACATTAGACCTTACTTAACCTAAACTCAATTCATTTTAACTCTAATTAGACCTAATTAACCACATTAACCTTTACTTATTTCAGACTTAATTCAATTTAAACTAAATTTGGTCTAACTCTAATTAGACCTAATTAACCACATTAAGCCTTACTTACATTAGGCTTAATTTAACCTAAAATCAATTAGGTCTAACCCTAATTAAACATAATAAAACTAGTTAAGCCTTACCCATGTTAGGTTTAATTAACCTTAAAACTTGTTTAGATCTAATCTAAATTAAAATTTAATCAAACCCTTAAGTCTTAACTATATTAGACTTAAATCAAATCAAACCCTTAAGTTCAACCCGACCTGAACCTAAATAAAATCAAACTCTTAGGTTCAACCCAACATAAACTTACATCAAATCAAACCCTTCGGTTCAACCTAATTTGAACCTAAATCCCTTAGATTCAACCCAACCTGAACTTAAATAAAATCAAACCCGTAGGTTCAACGCAACTTGAACCTGAATCAAATCAAACCTTTAGATTCAATCCATATTGAACCTAAATTAATCTTAAGTCTTACCTACATTGGACTGAGAACTATTTCAAACTCTTAGGTTCAATCCATATCGAATCTAAAATAACTTTAGGTCCTACTTACATTGGATCTAAATCAACTTTAAGTTCTACCTATGTTGGACTTAAATCATTTTTAATCTTAGGTTCTACCTACATTGAACATAAACCATTCCATATCATAAGTTCTACCTACATTGAATCTAAATCAATTTTAAGTCCTACCTACATTAGACTTTGAATAATTTTAAATCTTAGGTTTAATCCATATTAAACTTAAACCATGTTAAACATTAGGCTCTACTTACATTGAACTTAAATCATCTTAAGTCCTACCAACATTAGACTTAAAACATTTTAAACTATGGGTTCTACCTACATTGAACCTAAATCATCTTAAGTCCTAATTATATTGAACTTAAATCATCTTAAACCACAATTCCTACCTACATTGGGCTTAAACTACCTTAAACTTTAGGTTCTACCTACATTGAACCTAAATCATCTCCATACCTTAGGTTCTATCCAAATTGAATCTAAAAGACATCAATCCTAGGTTTTATCAACATTGCACCTAAATCTTAGGTCTAATCTACTTGACCTCAATCAAACTTACTTAGGTATAACTGACATCAAACCTAAAATAAATGATAAAAAAATTCATCTCATCAACCCACCGACATAAACATAAATGACATAAAATCCACTTTAAAAGAAATTAAAACATAATCTTGAAACTAAAAATGCAACTAGGTTTGTGAAGATATTTTGGAGGAGCTAACCCATGGTTGCTAACAAAATATCTTCCAGCTACTTGTGGCTAATCAAACCACAAAAAAAATGACCTGGGATGACGGAACCATTGGATCCTGATTGGGTCATCCCAAACAAAAATAAACGACAAAATGACAAAATTCAATTGGTTAAAAAATCATAAACAACCAAAAATTTTCCAACTCCTAAAATCTGAATAAGACATTAAAACGTAAAATGAATCACAATTAACAAAGATCATTGAATGCAACTTGAACATCTGTGTTCAAATTTACAAAGATTTCTTGGACGACGCATGCTATTGTTGCTGACAAGAATCTTCTAGTCCTGGTTTAAACTCCTTTTGAACTAAGTAGATTTGGATACTTTATGATCCCGAGATGACGGAGCCATAGACATCTTAAGTAGGCCATTTAAAAATTTATTCAACCAACTAACTTGACAAAACTAAACATGATTTTATTCTAATCATGTTCTATTTTGCAGGTTTGTTGAAGACATAATTTAGATTTAATTTAGATTTTATAGGGTATGCTAGCTCTATTTTGCGGGACGACATCCTGAAGTAGAAAAGGTAAACCTCAAAACAATATAAAAGATAAACAACAAAATACAACAACAAAACACAACAACAAAACAAAACAACTACAACAAAATAATAACAACAAAATAACAAAACCACAAAACAAAATGACAACAACAAAGCAAAAACCAAAAAAAATAAAATAAAAACAAAACTACATGACATTACATAAATAAACAAAATAAAATAAAACCTTTAGGGTAGAATCAGATTCTTAGAAACATATTACCCTAGGAATAGACATTTGATGTTTCTTTCCTTGACCTTAAAATTTCTTAGAAGAACGAGTATTAAAGTTAATCAGTAGTTTTCTTAGACGGCGCTGACTGTCTGAGATATAAATAACTATAAGAGCTTGCTCCTGTAGGAGAATGAAGAGCTTGTAATAGGTAATATACCTAAGTCTTAGGTTATCAAGTTTTTCATGTGGTTTTCCTTATATGAGAATTCACTTTCATCATAATGTCTACCATAATGAAGATCATCCCAACATTTCTTTTTCTCATGTTTTCTATTTTTAGACCTTTCCTTCTCCTAGTTTCTTAAATTTTAAAAATTTTTTATATGATTCAAAAGAATAAGTTACTTGGATATTTAGGCAATAAAATAGATAAACAGAGTGGTGAATCCTTTTGAAAACAACATCAAACCAATTCCATGATGATGGGAATTGGCGACAGCGGAAAGGACACGTGCTTTGGTGGCCACAAGCTATGTAGGTTCTAGCGTGCCACCCTAGAGTACCCATGTAAGCCCTCAATTGTGGCTATCCTAGCATTAAATTCCAAACCCTATATAAAATGGGTTAAGTTTCTAGCCTGTCACCCTAGAATTAACAATTTAAACCTGTCAAATCTTATCTCCTTAGCTATTTGCACTCACCCAAAGATTACTTTTGCTTCATCCTAAAGGTTAGTGTGGTAATTACTAATTGAAGAAAATTATAGCCCTCCCGGGTCATTATATTTTCACAGTATGTTTTAAATTATTAATTGGCCCAATTGAATAAGTAAATTAAGCATGAAGTAATATACCATCACAATATTGAAATAAAAGCAATTCTAAACAATTCTAGTCCTAAAATCTCACTCCAATAGACACACCCCATAGACACCTTCCAATCTCACTCCAATAGACACACCATCACAATATTGAAATAAAAGAAAATCTCTTGAAGCCCCTTTAAAGAATTCTCAACTCTCCTTACAATTGCACTCCAATAGACACACCCCCTCACCTCAAGACACACACCCCACACACACCTTCCTACCTTTAAATTGAAGAGACACGCCCTTATAATAACCCCTGAAATCCCCAAGTGTCACTTCAGATGCCTCTTCAAAATTTGTTCAAATACATTGCAACTTAAAAAAAATTTGATTCTGGCGCCTAGGTGCCCAATCATGGCTCCTAAGCGCCAGTCTTCTAGAGGCAATGAAATAACTACCTGACACATAGGAGCCAGATCTTGGTACCTAAGTGCCAGGTCAAAATCTTCTTCTTTTCTCCATTTGTCTTTAAATTGCTCCATTTTTGCTCCATTTGCTCCAATTCTATAACCTGTTGTACCTGTAATGAAAAATACAAAAAAACCTTCCATTAAAGTGCAATATCATTAAAAATAAGCATCAATGTATATAAAAAGTACCACATTTCAGACATGTCAGAAGATAATGATGTGATTGAGCCTTGCAATTGGCATTTGACCTAGCTAGAAAGACAATTAGGTGATTTCTATTTACAGAGACCAACAAAACTTTTATCTTTCTTATCTTCTTGCTCTGCTCTTACTAGGTAGGCTTGTTGGCACCATTCTTTCTCTTCACTCACCTTGGATTTCTCTCAATCCCCCTCTCTTTGTTTCGTCATAAAAACCATTTACCCTTTGATATAGTTAATATTTGAGCTAGCTGGGAAGACAAGGATGGGATCACAGCTAACAGACATCACTGAAACTCTCATCTTTCTTATCCTTCTGCTTAGCTCCTATAAGTAACCAATGAGGTAGGAAAGCTTACTCACACCGTTCTTTATCTTTATTGAAAATAGTGAGGAAGTTAAGCTTGCTTGAACAATCTTCATCTTCAAATCACTTGTTTAGGTATGATATGTGTAAATATATAAGAATTATGTACTATGTATATAAATGTTTCTACTTATTCTGATTAACATAACGAAGTCCTTTTAGGTATGCATTAACATAACGAAGTCCTTTTAGGTATGCATCTACCTTTTAGGTATGCATCTACCTTTTAGGTATACATATACGAAGTCCTTTTAGGTATGCATCTCCAAATCTTTTACGGATATATTTGTTTTGCATTTTATCTCCATATGTAAAGGGTTTAGGGTTTAGAATATAGGTTTAATCCTTAGGAAAATATGAAATATATAATTTGAATGACATTAGTGCTAAATTTTATAGATTTCTATGAATTGGATAAATTTGAATTTTATTAGTTTTGATATTAAGGTTTTTTCTGACATGATATGAATTTTAAATTATTAGGATTTACTCAATCCTTTAAATCTTGATTTATTAAATCTTGAGTGGGTTAAATCTAAAAAAATTTTGGGGTGTTGGCGATATTAAATCCTATAAATCCATCGGTTTATAGGATTTACTAAATACAGGCTTTACAGAATAAAGCCATGAAATCTGAATTTACAAAATTAGAGATTCTCTTTTACCAATGAGAACCCTTTGCCATGATTTATCCTAACTCGAGGATAAAACCTAGTCTAAACTCATTGTTTGACAACCCCTAAATTAATTTTGTAGAAATTTTGGTTGTATGTTGAGATTATTTGGTACATAGGGTAGTTCTATGTGTTAAGCTTGAACAAAGAAAATAACTTAAATTTTGGCTATCAATCAAGCTCATATTAAAATAAAAACCTCTAGCTATAGCCTAAAACTTTGGATCTAGCTTATTTTGAATCTACCCTTGTTTCAGCTTATAAACATATTACTTAACATTTCACTGATGTTAGGTGTGATAAAGATCATTAATCAGTTCAACACTGATTCGAAAAACAACAGAACAAAATCAATTTTGAATGAACAATCAATTCAAATTAATATTTAATTTTTTTAGAGTTTGGTTGGATTTAAGTTAAATCTATAGGTTAAAATCCATTAAGACGTCTCCATCTAATAATGTCTGCCACTATAGCTACATCATCCCTCATGGATATATTTGTTTCATAATTTTTCTCCAAGTTTAAAACCAATCATAAGCCTAAGCATTCTCATCTTTGTAATTTTTAATAAAATTATGGTCACACCATTAAATATATTCTGAGAAGAAAATAATTCATATAATTTAAGAGTGTTCACATCTTCAATCAATAAGAAATCTAATTTTCATTGTAAAAATGAGAAATCACTTTGAGAGCTATGTTCTACAATGTCATGAACATATGTTCAAAGTAAATTCCCTTTTTTGCAATAAAAGTTAGTTTTCTCATTAGATGATGAAGTGAACTTTTATATCATGTGAAGTATTTCCTTTTCAGAATATGTTTAGAGAAGTGTAAGTAATCAAGTAAGAGTTTTTGAGAAAAGAATACATAGGTAGGGGTGTAAATGAGTCGAGTATGAGTAAGCCCGAGCTTTATTCGAATTCAAATCATTAAGAAAACCATTACTCGTGTTCTACTTATTTATATATCGAGCGAAAATAATCTATTTGTGTTTAACTCGTTTGTTTAACTAGCTGAACATGAGCATTTTGCAAATAATAAGTTAATTTGATAACCTTAGTCGCGCAGTCTCAGAAGGTTAGAGGTAAGGGTGAGATTTAAATCTTATTGTTTAAATAAAATATATTCATTTAAATATAATTTAGTATATATTCATTTATTAAATTAATTAATAATCCTAATTGATTATAAATCGTTGAAGCCTTGTAGCTAGTTAAATTATTTAACAATAATACTCATTATATATTTTGAGCAAAAATGAGTCAAACATGAATGAACAAAACTTTGTTTGTGTTCAAACTGTTAAAATATCAAGCGCAATACATTTATTCCCATTCAATTCATTTTCTTAGTAAAAAAAGCAGAGATGAGCTATTTAACATGACAACCAAATACATTAGTGGATCTGTGGCTTTACACTTGAAGAGAAATGTGAATAAAATATAATCATAAAAGAATTTGTGTGGCTATAGTGATAGATAATATTAGAGCCAAAATTTGAACTAATGTTCACCGTTTATTGATTTTTAATAGCCCTAACAGTAGTAGGCTATTAACGTTCTAATTTTGAGCTAAACTATGGTTGGCTCAAAATAAATTTAATCCAAAATTTTAGCTCATAGCTTGGCCTTTTTATTTCAATCTAATCTTTATCTGAGCTATAATTCAAATCAACTAATTTTTTAGTGATTTTCATTATTTTATCTATGTAAAATGTTCACTCTTTTCAATGATTTAATCAACAAATGTTATAACCCAGCAGTTACATCTTTTATTAAATTCAATATATTCAGTTGAATGCATATTATAATTTTTCATTTATTGTCACAATTACAAGTACATATGCATATTCATACATCAAGATTGTGGATGTACAATAGACTTTATCTGAATAGAAAAGGGATTATCGAGTTCTTGAATGGTGTCAAGGCTTTCATGGCACCTGCATCTCAAATGCCAGTTTACCTTTCTGAGAGTAGGTTTCAATTTCAATATTTGAAACATAGAAATCAAACACACCTAATGCTTGAAGAATAGAGATAAGATTTATACCATAAGAGATTTCAACCAGATTAATGGATTTAGACTTCACAAGAAAAGGTTAACCCTAAAAAATTCAACTCTGCTCCTTCGATGAGGTTTGCTCATCCACCTGGATTTGACTCTAGCATATTTGAATCAATGATCTTTGATAGAACAAGACATAATCATGCAAGTCAAGTGTGGCAGAAAGAGACACCAAACCCTAAGGCTCATACAATTTATGATTTATTGAATGCTTATTAAATGCCACTATGAAAGAGTTACACATCAAAATTTTGTTATCTGTAGCTCTGAAAATGCTGAAAAGTAGAAAATAGTTTAACATACCCCGAGTGCTTGAATTAGTTTCCAAGAATACTGAAAGAGACAAATCCTTTAGAATATTTAGTCCTTGAAGATTTAAACAGGATGAAAAAGTTGGTCTTCAAGTTAGGGGTTAAAGTAGAGATGATTATTTGTTGGTCTATTATCATATTACAATGACAAAGACTCAGCGTAGATTTTGTAATTCTCCTATATTCAAACCAAAGAGTATAAAAAGTAATAAGCAAAAGAAAATTTTTTTCAGGTGGCTCTTTTATCTTCTGCTTATTCCATGTCTTCAAAAGCTATATAGTTCTATGTGTACCGCTCTGCATATGACATGACATCGTAGTAGATAATGGGAAATTAAATCAATGAGCTATCCAAAAAATGGGGAAGCATTGAAATAATTTAATTGCTCATATCTTGAGTTTTCGGTCGAGCCACATAATATGCGGCTTAGTTTATGCTCTGATGGCTTCACACTGTACAGTCACATTGGATTACCCTACTCTTGTTGGCTCGTGATTGTTATGTTACTCAATCTTCCACCTGAGATGTGCATGATAATGCTTTTCTTCTTCATAAAACTAATTATACCAAGTTCTACTAGCTCTAAAGAGAGGATAGATGTGTACTGCAATCGTAGATAGATGAGCTGCATATTCTTGGAAAAAAAGGTGTAATGACATATGATATTTCCCTTGAACATAAGTTTCTGATGAAAGAAGAATTAATGTGGATAATAAGTGATTTTCTTGTGTAAGAAATGCTATCTGGGTGGAGCGACACGTAAAAGTTAGCATGTCCATATTGCATGATCTCATCTAAGGTGTTTGTCGTTCAACATGCACGAAGAGTTCATTATTAGACTATCACTATATGTTTCTAAATTTTGAACATCCCTTCAGGAGGAATAACATTATATTAAGAAGAAACAAAATTGAGAAAGCATGGAAACCTCCAAGAGTATCCAGGGAAGATATATTGGAGATTGTTAGTGACATTCTAAAGATTATTGCTTGCCGTAACATTTCTTTATATCACTCACCTGGGTTTGGAGTCACTCATAATTGGGAAAAGAAGTCAATTTCTTAGATTTTCCTTATTGGAAGGATAACTTGATTAGACACAATATGGATCCATGCACAGAAAAAAACTCATTTGATAATATTTTCAGCACCGTGATGGAAGTTAAGTGAAAAACTAATGATAATGTAAATTTCAGACATGATTTAAAGGAAATATGGAAAAGGTAGGAGTTGGATATCCAAGAAACTGTTGCCAATAGGCTCATTAAGTCCAAAGCAAAATATTTTCTTGTTTTTTCCTAATGAAGAACAATTTGTGAGTGGTTTCAATCACCAAAATTCCTGAGCGGGTATGCATTGAATTTGAGATATTGTGTTGATGTGGGTGCAAGAAAAAAACTTCCAATGAAGATACATGACTTTCATATTTTTCTTCAAAATTTGACGCCAACCTTTTTTAGCCATTATTTGAGCGAAGTTCTTAATCCATTGATTAAAATCCATGTGTTCTTCAGAAAACTATGTGTAACTCGTTTGGAATTTGATGGTTACCACAGTTAAAAGAAAAAATTTCTTTAATACCGTACAAGTTTGAGAGAATATTTTGCCTAGCTTTCTGAGTCAATGGAGCATCTAACTGTACATTTACCCCACGGGGCAATCATTAAAGGTCCAGTATAGTAACATTGGATGTATTTGTTTGAGAGGTAATTACTTTGGGACTAGGTAATTAATCACTTATTGATAAAGAATATTATCAAATTGTACTAAATAATATTTATTTTTTTATATTTGAACAAATTGAAGACAATTGTAAGAAATAAACAACAACTAAAAGGAACGACATGTAAATTATATTTATTGCATGAGACTAAGACATACTGCTCCTATTATTTTGAGGAAGAAGAATCCACAAAAAAAATCATTGGATTTGGTGTCCTCATCGACACTTCCTATTTTTAACAATTGGTTGAAGCATCAGGGAGGTGCATCATGTTATCTTAATGATAAGGAACTTTGAGCATTCACTCTTTATGTTCTTCTTTATTATGATAAAGTTCAACACTCTATTGAGTCGGATTTTTTGTTATAGTTATTCACACTTTCAAGTGAAAAGGTCATGTGAGCTAATTCAAAAAAAATTCAATGTGTGAAGAGTGCATTCCTGGATTCATTAAATTCAGGTGAAGATGATGTCACAAGCATGGCGTTCGTGAGTATTTTCCCTCAACATTTTACAATATATTTGAGTTAAAATTGAAAAAAATTGTTACTCATATCACACATTAATTTTTATTATCTCATAAGTTATCATGTATTATTATATTAATGATTGGAAAAATGAAGTAACAGATCATGGACTGAAATATTTTATTTGGGGACTCATGCACATCGTGAAAGTTTGGCAAATTTATGACATGAATGGGTATAGGTTCATACAAAATTCTAGTCTGAAGGAATAAAGACTTGTAATTTCAGCATTTGTGTTAATATAAAGAATAAGTTAAATGATGAGCTACATTATTATGGGATTCCCAAAAAAGTTGTTGAACTTTCTAATCCTGGCTCCATTGAAGAAAGTGTATTCCTATTCAATTGTTCTTGGTTCGATTATATTCTTAATTGTGGAACTAAGAAAATCTAACCATATAATATCGTAGAAATAATAGTGAACATAAGGTAGCTAAATTTTATCCTTTCATTTTATCTTGAAAAAAATTTTGGGTTTGCTATCTTCAATATCCTCATAAATAAAGAGATAAAGTTACTTGGGTGGTTTTTATATCTTGTAAACCTAAAGCCACAAATTTAATGTTGAACTTGCTCATAAAGAAACTAAAATATGTCGGATTTATGCTTTCCACTTGATCTTTTCCATGACGAGCTCAATCTAGAGGATGCTAGTAGTGAACACAAAGAAATTACTCTCAGTGAAGAGTACGACTCTAATACTGAGCATGAATAAAAATTATGTCTACATCCTTTAGTCACTCTTTAGAAAATGGTGGATAAGATGGTTAAGTTACTTTAAATATTTTAAGCTTCAATCCCTTAAGTTCATAGATTACACTTTACATTTCCACATTCGACAATTTAATACTGAATTATTTTATTTTCTTTTTAACTAGCTTGTATTTCTACTGTACATTTTTTCTTTCAATTTACTGCATGCTTTTATGTGTTCAATTTTACCAGCTTGTAGCTTACACTTTACACTATCTCTTACATGTCTACTACATACTGTTGTGTTTTATGTTTACTGCATATCACTGTGCTTTTAGTCTATTGCATTGTATTTTGTTATATACACTAATTAATTAAATTTCTTTTATTTATTATAGATGCTGACTGGAAGAAGTGACTGTCTCAATCCTTGCTCAAGTGGTGAGGGGCATGAAACACATCAGTATATGTTGAAGAAGGCCGTCATGAGAGGCTGCTCGCAATATACCCCCCGCCTAGATGATGAAGTGA